>NC_137776.1:48216590-48513900 GCF_963455305.1 Plecotus auritus
TTTTTTTTTTTCATTTCTTAAATGGTTGGGTTTTGGGTTTGGTTGTTTGAGGCTTGTTTTATTCTCTTCCATTTCTGCAAAGAAGAATGTGGAATCTCCATCCCTGCCCCTCTCCAACCCTACAAAGCAAACATCTGATGATGTGAGAGCAGTCAAGTCCAAAATCCTTGACATCATTTCCTACAAGTGGGGAATTTCCCATCTTAGAGGTAGTCACTTCCCCACAGTACTAGTAAAAGCCAAAAAAACTCACTTTGCCTGCTTCCCTTGCAGCTAGGCCTCACCCACATGACCCAAGCTCTACCTGAAAGATGTTCTTACGTAAGGCTTTAAGGCTTCAGTCGAAGTGAGCCACATGAGGAAGCCAACCATGCAGAATCCATTTTCTAGAAGGGGTGGTAATGCTGGCATCCAGCTGTCGGGGCAGCAGCAGCATGAGCTGTGCTGTGGAGTCTAGACTGAAGGCAGCAGCAGCAGGGGCCCTTTGCTGATTCACTCTGGTGGTGTGGTTAGTCTGAGCATCGTTCTGGCTTCCTGACCTCCGAGCCTGACTCTCTGGCCCTCCTGGAGATTTGGAGAGTGTCTTTATATCCTTTAATAAAGTCCATTTCTGTTTCAACTACTGTGGGTTTTGTTTTTTTGTGACTAAGTGCCTTAACAGATACAATGCTTACAGTATTCTCCCACTGCTTCTGGGGGCAATCTCTCCTTCTCACAGGGCCTTTGTCCCCCTCCTCCAATGAGTTAGGTTCTTCCCTGACTCAGGCCTTCACATGAGCTGCTCCCTCAGCCGCGAATGCTCTCTCCCGGCTCCAACCGTGGCTCCCTCCTAAACTCAAAACACAGCTCAAAACTGACTAGGTTAAATCCCCCTCATACACATCCTCCTATACTCGCCCTTCACGGTACTTATCAAAATTTAAATTAAGTATTTAGTTGGTTAATTAATGTTTTTCTCCTCAAAGAGACTATAATAATTATAATAATAACTAACATTTATTGAGCTCTTTCCATATACTAGGAAGCCTTCTAAGCACTGTAACTCTAGGGAAGGTATTATTATAACACCCATTTTACAAATTAAAAAAACTGAGGCTTATAGATATTAAATAAAAAATCCTAGATCACACAAAAATTATGTGCTGGGGCCAGAAAATCGGACTCCAAATCATGCTTTTATTCCCATCTGTGGTCTCCATAGTGGGTGCCTAACCCCCAGAAGTTGTGTGAGATAAGCCACTGGAGGGTGAGAAGAAAATGTTGAAATTTATCTCTCTATATATAGATATTTATATTTATTTATCTCATCCTAATCAATTTGTTTTATATGACACACATAATATAGCAATATAGTTCATCATTTAAAAATAAATAAAAGCAGCATAGACTCCATATTTTTCCTATAGAGATGTGCAGTGACTAAAGTTTAGAGACCACTGCTCTCAGCTCTGTGAAAGTAGGATTCTTGTCACCAGTGTACGCCCAGCAAGAGAGCACAGGGCCTGACACATAGCAGATACTCAACACTAACTGAGAGAAAGAAAGCTCCCATATCCCATGTATACATTCAGGTTCCCAATCTTTTTGTAGCTGTGAAGAATTCTTTGCTTGCTCCTTCTCGAGTTCTGAATCTGAGACCAGCTGCTTTCATCCGTGCTTGTAGATTGCCCACTCCCGCAGAGAGTCATTTTCAGTGGAGCAAAGGACAGCAGCAGAGTCTGGGGCAGCCTGTGGTTTCTCAGATGATTTTGCACTGACCTGCCATCATTGACAGTGAAGCTGGGTGGGGGTTGGGGGTGCAGGTGCAGCTTAGGGACGTGCACACTGTGGAAAGTCTGCACACCCCAGTTTCCTCTCTTCCTTCATCTGCTGACCTCCCACTCAAACTAATTTGAACTCCTCCTTTCCCGGCAGTTACAAAGGAAGAAACAGGACAACAGGATTTTTATTAAAGAAAAAAACACAACAACTTGAGAACAGGGTCCTTTCCTTTTCTGACAAAGATGTGGTGAAAGTGGAACATCACCGAACAAATTCTTGCTAAATTAAAAACGAATTCAAATTACCGTCTGATGTGGGTGAAAAGATGCAACTGGCCAACCCCGTGGGCGTGGATTTCCCAGGGGGGCCCTTGAAGGCGCAGCTTTGTACAAGGCTCATACCCCATAAAGGTTATTCTTCAGTCATTTTCAGAATTCCTCATCAGTTGAACAGTTTTTAGATGTGTTTGTGGGTTGTTTCTTCTTTAAAAATCTAAGAACTAGTAGGCTGGGTGGGGTGTAGGAGCAAACACAAAGGTGCCTGAGGAAACCTCAGACCTAACCGCCAAGGACATCCGGGTTTGGAAGTCGTCCGCTCAGGGGCGGTGGGTGAGCAGGTGAAGAGGCCAACAGCTGTATCTGCAGTCACAGGTGCTACTCTGCACAGGGTGGCCCCAAGGGGTCAGCTGACCTGTGAAAATCATTACCCCACAGACCAGGCTCCCACGGGCAGACTGGCCACCACCACCTTATACACAGCCCGGCCCATGGCAGATGCAAACAGCAGACAGCCTCAGTCCCTTGTGCTGCTTTCTTCAGATAGGAAGCAGCAAGTAACTGCTACAGAGTGGAGCTGGGTGTCAACAAAGGCTACACCTGCAGCTGCACCCCTCCTGCCTGTTCAAAAGCAAACGAGCCACCCCTTCCAAGTGCTCTGTGCAGAGATAACTCTCAGGTGGGCCTTCTCCATGGGGCCACCTGCCAGACGCTTTTGAAGCCTATTTCTCATTTATTTGAAACACGGAACATTTGATAGAAACTTTCAATACATTTTTAAAGATATCTTAAAGACATCTTGAAAAACATTTCATGCAATACATTTTAAAGATATTTTCTCTGGGGTGGGGGGAGAGGATGGCTGGGTGAAAAAAGTAAAGGGATTAAACAAACAAACAAACTGTATAGCCCTAGCTGGTGTTGTTCAGTGGTTGGAGCATCAGCCTGCTCACCAAAGGGCTGAGGGTTCCATTCCCAGTCAGGGACACATGCCTGGGTTGTGTGTTCGCTACCCACCCCAGGTTGGGGCGCATGTGGGAGGCAACTGGCTAATGTGTCTCCCTCACATCAATGTTTATCTCTCTCTCTCTTTCTCTGCCCCTCCCTACCTCCCTTCCACTCTCTCTCTCTCTCTGAAAAGGCAATGGGAAAAATATCCTCAGGTGAGGAATAAAACAACAGCAGCAACCTTACAGATGCAGAAACAGTTTGGTGATTATCAGAGGGGAAAGGGATGGGTGCAGGCAGAAGAGGGTAACGGGAATAAATGATGACAGAAGGAGACTTGGCTTTGAACACACAATACAATATACAGGTGGTGTACCATAGAACTGTACACTAGAAACCTATATGATTTTATTAACCAATGTCACCCCAATAAATTCAAAAAAATTTTAAAGGTATTTTCTCTACTAATATGTATTCAGTACTCATAGTCATCATCTCAGCAGTGACTAATTAGAGCCTGCTCTGTGCCAGGCATTGTGCTGATTGCTGGGAATGCACAAAATAAAAAGTGTATCACACACACATACACACACACACATTTTATACAGAGAAGTCTACAAATGGGTACCCTGTGAAGTTTGAACTAAAATATTAGCAATCTAATCTTGACATCAAATAAGTTAATTATTTAACACACAAAGTGATTCTAGGAATATCTGTTTCTATTATTGTCTAGCTCAGAAGTGGGCAAACTTTTTGACTCGAGGGCCACAATGGGTTCTTAAACTGGACCGGAGGGCCGGAACAAAAGCATGGATGGAGTGTTTGTGTGAACTAATATAAATTCAAAGTAAAGGAGCGGAGGGGAGAGCAAGAGAACCGGATAGAACAGCCAGATCCGGCCCGCAGGCCGTAGTTTGCCCAAGGCTGGTCTAGCTAGTGATTCTTAATCAAGTGTATTCACTTGATTCATTTTGGGAGTTTTTGGGGTTTTTATGCTTATTTAAATTGTTTTGTTTTGTTTTGTTAATCCTCACCCGATAATATTTTTCCCATTGCTTTTTAGAGTGGAAGGAAAGGAGGGAGGAGGGGGGAGAGAAACATTGATGTGAGAGAGACACATCGATTGGTTGCCTCCCACATGCAGCTGGGGGATTGAACCTGCAACCGAGGTATATCCCCTTGATCAGGAATCAAACCGGAGACCCTTCAGTGGGTGGACCGACACTCTAACCACTTTGCAACACTGGCCAGGGCACGTTGGGAGCTTTTCAAAAGTACAAATGCCAAAGCCCCACCTCAAACCCAGTAAATCAGAATTGCAGAGACTGTGTCCTTTGAAAATGCTAGGTCTTTTGAAGCTCGCCTATTGTTCAGAGCCACTGATCTAGATGATCTTAGCAGCAGTTAAACAGCTGAGATCTGCATTACCCAGTTACTAGTAGCTAGCTCAAAGCCAAATTTATTTATCATTTCTAAGTAATCACCATTAAAGATGGCCACATTTAAAAAGCAGGGGCTATGTGATGGGGTGGTAGGACACTATCAGCTAAAGGCAGGTTTAAGGTGTGACAGGCACCATGGTCAAGATGTCCAGAGCAAAAAAGGAGCCCAGCTGGTGTTGCTCAGTGGTTGAGCATCAACCTATGAACCAGGTGGTTCCGGTTCGATTCCCAGTCAGGGCACATGCCAGGGTTTCAGGCTTGATCCCCAGTAGGGGCATGCAGGAGGCAGCCAATCAATGATTCCTTTTCATCACTGATGTTTCTATCTCTCTCTCCCTCTTTCTTCCTGTCTGAAACCAGTAAAAAATATATAAGGGATATATATAAAACTAGAGGCCCAGTGCACGAAATTCGTGCATGGGTAGGGTCCCTAGGCCTGGCCGGTGATCAGGGCCAATCGGGGCCTTCCTTCATTCCACACCATCTCCTGGTGGTCAGCGCACGTCATAGCAAGTGGTCCAATTCCCAGTTGAACTCCCAAGGGGACACTTTGCATATTAGCCTTTTATAGATATAGATATATATAAAGGAGCCCAGGGAGAGCATGAGGGAAATAAGGCAGGGAAACTACACCTAGTGCTTAAGTAGATGTCCCAGAAATAAAATCCATCCCAGACACCCAGACAGTGGCATGGTGGGCCATAGACCACATCCAAACCTTACTCACTATAAAGAGGGTCTATATTCCATCATTGGCCCAAGTAGCACTTGGGGCAGACCAAATCAGAGGCAGCCCCTAATGGCTGGTAAATAGGCAAAGTAGGTAACCATTCCCCCAAACTAAAAACTTGGGGCAAAAACACACACAAATGAATGTTACCACTATCCAGAAAACCCATTTATTTAAAGAGGTTCACTGTCGCATAAGAAAAGGGTGAATAAATAGCAAATGTTTGTAAAGCATTTACTATGGAGCACTGTTCTAAGTGCCTTAAATAAATGAATACACAACACTAGCATTAGATACCTACTATAATTAGAAGCCTTCAGGTCAAGGAAATGAACCTCAAATAAAGCAGTTCCAGAAAAACAGGTTTAAAAATGTTGTTTTCATCAATAAGAATCTCTGTGTTTATGCTCTGGTGGTGTGCCCATGACCTTCAGTACACTGACTTTTGGATATTCCAGCCACTCCACAAGTCAGCACTTTCCATGTTTGGGTCACATTACCATTAACCCTTTACACATGATCATGGCAATGATTATTAGTAAAGGATTCTAATGTAACAGTCTCCAATAAAAACAGAATGTGAGCCACAGAGATAAGCCACATATCTAATTATTATGTTTCTAGTTGCCACATGAAAATAAGTAAGAGGGATTTATTGTGGAAGGAACCAAGATGGTGGCATAGGTAACATCTATACATGCTGCCTCCCACAACCACATCAAAATTACAACTAAGATACACAACAACTATCATCCAGAACCACGGGAAAGCTGGGTGAGAGGAAGTACTACAACTACAGAGGTAAAGAAGAAAGCACATTGAGACTGGTAGGAGGTGCGGAGGCACAGAACGGGCTGGTCCAGCACCCAGGTATGCTACTTTTTTAATCAGGAGGGAGATCACCTCTGTGAAGGCTACCTGGAGGAGCAAGGAGTCCCAGCTACACACCAGACTCTCATCCCAGGGTTCCAGAGCTGGGGAAAGAAGTCCCTACGGGCAGTAAGAACTACTGACTGTAAAAAAGGTGCAGATTGGGGCTGAGTGACACACAGGCTGCTAGAGACCCAGCTGCTCCTCTTACAAGGCCAGCACCACGAACTGAATTTACAAGATCCTGCTTGCTCTGAACTCTAGTGCTGGGCGAGGCTCTGGAGGACCCAGACAGATATGAGGAGAAACTGGACTGTCTGGCATCAGAGTAGGAATGTGGGGGTGGCTTTCTTTCAGACAGAGGTGCTCAGAGGTGCTCACAGCAGTCATTGTTCCCATGCTGAAACCTCCATGTACAGGGCTCACTAGCAGACATTTCTGCTGCTCTGCCCAGGAGATTCCCCAAGACCCCGCCCCACCCAATTTACAACCCCACCCAAGTTGTGCACAGTGGCTTTTGCATATGAATGGTCTGTCCTTTCTCAGCCTAAAACCTGTCAAACAAGCTGCAGCTGGATCAGGGAGCCCCGAAGTTATCAATAAATGGCCCAAGGCTGCCCTGACCAGTTTGGCTCAGTGGATAGAGCATCAGCCTGCGGACTGAAGGGTCCCGTGTTCGATTCCAGTCAAGGGCATGTACCTGGGTTGCAGGCACATCCCCAGTGGGAGGTATGCAGGAGGCAGCTGATCGATGTTTCTCTCTCATCGATGTTTCTAACTATCTATCCGCTCCCTTTCCTCTCTGTAAGAAATCAATAAAATATATTTTTTTAAAAAAAAAAAAAGGCCCAAGGCTGACACCAGCACCAGCCTGCCTTGCTTCACAGCTGGGCCTCCTCTGGGCACTTCGAAACCTGATACAAAGAGGAGAAATCTGCAGATCTCTCTATAGCTCCTGCTGGGTAGCCCTAGGCAGTGGCTGACTTTGCACCTCCCTGGAGATCCAAGAGTCAGTATACCCCGTGGTCAGTGTGAGACCATACCAGATTACAACTCTTCACATCCGTAAGTGACACACTCAGCAGGCAGACTCAGTGAGCACCAAAGCCCCACAGAAGCAAGTCCTGCCCAATAAGAATGTTTCCTGCACAGAAGCTCTCCCACTGTAGTCATGGCTGATCCCTACAGCCAATTGGCCTGGAGGTCAATTCCTCCCAGTGACACCAACAGCAATCAAGTCTCAACTACCCCAAACCTTGAACACAGCCCACAAAGGGGTGCACCAAGAGTGTCCACCTCAGGTGATTGGGGAGGCTGAGCCACTGGGCCCTATAGGACACCTACTACACAAGGCCACCACTCTATCAACTCAAGGAGACTTAGCAGCTACCCAATACATAGAAACAAACACAGGGAAGCAGCCAAAATGTGGAGACAAAGAAACTTGTCACAAATGAAAGAAATGAAAGAAAGAAAGCTACTGGATATAGAGTTCAAAACCACAGTTATAAGGTTACTCAAGAATCTTCTAGAAACCTCCAAGGAACTTAGTGAGACATTCAAGGATCTTAGTGAGAATGCCAAAAAAATGGAAAATGACCAGTCAGAAATTAAGCATACACTGACTTAAATAAAGAATAATATACAGGGATTCACAGTGGACTAGAGTTTCCCGAGAAGCAAGTCAATGATTTGAAATACAAAGAAGCAAAAAACACCCAATCAGAAAAGCAAAACGGAAAAAGCATCCAAAAATATGAAGATAGTGTAAGGAGCCTCTGGGACAACCTCAAGTGTACCAACATCCAAATTATGGGGGTGCCAGAAGAAAGAGAGAGAGCAAGATATTAAAAACCTATTTGAAGAAATAATGACAGAAAACTTCCCCTCCCTGGTGAAAGAAATAGACTTACAAGTCCAGGAAGCACAGAGAACCCCAAACAAGAGGAATCCAAAGAGGACCACACCATGACACATCGTAAGTAAAATGCCAAGGGCAAAAGACAAAGAGAGAATATTAAAAGCAGCAAGAAAAAAACAGTTAGTTACCTACAAGGGTGTGCCCATATGACTCTAAGCTGATTTCTCAACAGAAACTATGCAGGCCAGATGGGAGTGGCAAGAAATATTCAAAATGATGAATAGCAAGAACCTACAACCAAGATTACTCTACCCAGCAAAGCTATCATTTAGAATTGAAGGCCAGATAAAGAGCTTCACAGACAAAAAAATGCTAAAGGAGTTCATCACCACCAAACCAGTATTATATGAAATGCTGAAAGGTATTCTTTAAGAAGAGGGAGAAGAAGAAAAAGGTAACGATAAAAAATATGAACAACAAAGTGACAAATATATATCAACAAGTGAATCTAAAAATCTAGTGAATAAAAAATCTGATGAACAGACTAAATGGGTGAATGGAATAGAATCAGGGGCATGCAAATGGACAGACTGACGATTTTCAGGGGGAAGCGGGTATGGGGGGATGCAGGAAAAATTAGACAAAGATCTTATATGCATGTATGCAGTACCTATGGACACAGACAATAGGGTGGCAAGGGTCTGGGGTGGGGTGGGAACCAGGTGGAGGGGAGCTATGGGAGGAAAAAGAGGAACATCTGTAATAATCTATACTAATAAAAGGGTAACATGCTAATTTGCCAGAAACCATCATTGTCTCACTAATAGAAAGATGTGGACAAGGAACCTGGAAGGCTGATCAACCTTGAAGCTCTGAAAGGTCAGAGCCAACCACTCCCTATCTAATTGAGACAATGGTAGCTGAAGCAACTTCCCCACCAAATAATCATGTAAATCCTTATTGATAAGATAATCTGCCTGTTACTGGAATTGCCTGCCTAGGGGCAATGGGTGTATCCCAAACCTGAATAAAAGGGATGGCAAGGCCAAAGCAAAGCTAGTCTTCCCACTAGAGGTGGGCTTCCACCTGGCCCCCATTTCCCAAATTAATATTTTTCTAGTCTTTTTTCATTTGTGTGCGGCCTTCTACAGAACCTGAACCCTGAACCGAAACCCTGAACCACGTGGACATGAAAGGGGTTCCCACACTAATTAGACCGGGAGACCAAACATCTTCCTACCGTCCAATTTCCTTTTAGACAAAGCCACGGTGGTGGGGGCCAAGGCAGAGGCCATTAGGGGCAATCAGACCAGCAGGGGAGGGCAGTTGGGGGCCATCAGGCCGGCAGGGGAGCGGTTAGGTGGCTATCAAGCTGGTAGGCAGGCAAGTGGTTAGGAGCCAGCGGTCCCGGATTGCGGGATGGGGCCTAAACCGGCAGTCGGACATCCCCTGAGGGGTCCCGGATTGGAGAGTGTGCAGGCCAGGCTGAGGGACCCCCCCCCCCCATGCACGAATTTCATGCACCGGGCCTCTAGTCTCAACAATAAAGATTTTTTAAAAAGGACATTTACTTAACCTGAAAATAAAATAAAATAAGTAGGAGGTGAAATTAATCTCGATATATTTTATTTAGCTCAATATATTTAAACTATTATCACTTTAACATATTCATACTAGTGGCCCGGTGCACGAAATTCATGCACATTAAAAGGGAATTAATTAGAGGAGATCCTATATTATAAAGAGCTAATATACAAATGGTCATCACGCCCTCATGCCGCAACACCGTAAAGGCTCAGACACTCAACATTGGGGAGAGAGGAATGGGGACCAGCCAGGCACAAATGAGCTAGCGAGAGAGGAATGGGGACCAGCCAGGCTGCGGCCCAGGAGAGGGACAAGCTGCCTGCCCTGCAGTCCTGGGCACCAGCGGCTGCGCCTGCAGCCCGGGAGAGGGACAAGGCGCCCGCCCCATGGTTCTGGGCACCAGCGACTGTGCCAGCACCTACGGCCCGGGAGAAGGACAAGCCGCCCACCCCACAGTCCCAGGTGCCTGCAGCTGTGGCCCAGGCGAAGCTGCCTGCCCACAGTCTCCTGCAGCGGTGGCCGGCCTGGATGAAGCCAGCCCAGGTCCTGGGTACCTGCAGCCGGCCAGAGGGAGGGAAGCCCAGGTCCCGGGTGCGGGGCAAGGCAGAGGTGGTTAGGTGTGATCAGGCAAGCAGAGGTGATTAGGGGTGATCAGGCAGGCAGGCAGAGAGGTTAGGGACGATCAGGCAGGTAGGCAGGCCAGTGGTTAGGAGCCAGTGGTCCCAGATTGCGAGAAGCAGTCAGACATCCCCCGAGGGGTCCCGGATTGGAGAGGGTGGTGGCCGGGCTGAGGGACGCCCCCCCCCCCACAATTCACAAATTTCGTGCACCAGGCCTCTAGTATTTTAATATTGCTATTTGCCCTTTCTCTATAACAGAATTGTCAGAGATGAAAGAAAATTAGTAAAATGTATATGAAAATCTCCCTCCTATCAGAGTCCGGGGTGTGCCGTGGGACCCAGAGTCAAGTCGCTGCCCACCCGCACACACCTCAAAATTGCGCGAGACCCAGATCTGGCCGGCCCCACCCCCGTCAAGCCCCACAGGGTGAGGGGCACAGCCTCAGGTCCCCCGTCAAGCCCCACCGGGAGGGGGCGTGGCTTCAGGTCCCCCGGCCTGGCCTCAGGTCCCCCGGCCCTGGCACAAGGGTGCGAGGGCATGATGACCATTTGCATATTAGCTCTTTATTATATAGGATGAAAAATATTATTGATGAGATACTTTACATTCTTTTTTGTATGCTAAATCTTTGAAATCCAGTGTGTATTTTATACTTACAGCACATCTCAATTCAAACTAGCTACATTTCTTCCTTTTTTAACTTTATTGAGGAATAATTGGGAATAATTGATCAATATAATTGTATTGTGTACAACTAGCTATATTTCAAGTGTTCAATAGCCACATGTGGCCAGTGGCTTCCACATTGGAGAGCACAACTCTAGAGGAAGGTGAAGATTAGCTACAGGGTAGGGGTCAGTACCCCAAATCATCTCCCAATGATAACTTAGGAGGACATAAGGCTTTTTTTCTGTAAAATAATGAGAGCCAGTTTTCCTCATACTCTCATCCTTAAAGGATAGGAATCTATCATCCATGACTTGAATATCTTCATTTTTCAAATTGAATGATTTGGGGGGTAACCCCTTTACATTTTAGCAGTCTCTTATGCAGAAACTCTTTTTTAATGGACTAAAAGCTACTCCTATCAGAACGTCCTTATTTAAGTCTTCTGGAATTCGGTGAATAAGATCCTGCCAACCATTCCTGGGCCTTTGGGGTATCTCTGACTTGCTCTCTAATGAGATCTTGAAGATATTGCATGAAGAGGCTCAACCTTTCAAGAACCTCGGATTATATTAATACAGTTGCTTGTGTACATCCCCAACCCCCGGTGGTCTCGAATTTGCTTTTCTCTGCAATTTTTCTCATTCTTTCCTGGTGTACAGGGACCCAGGTAGCACTCAGCTAGTGCAGAGATTACATTTGGGGCTTATATCTATTTCAGTCATGCCCACCTTTTCCATGCTCCCTGCCCCCTACCTCTGTTACACCTCAATAAGAAAATTGCATTCCAAAAAATACCCAGGATCCTTCTCCACTGGTCTTTTTTGAGAAGTTAAATCAGAATTCCAAAACTACAAGCTTCAACAAGGAGTGGCCAGTCTGACAGTTACCACCATGTACAAACTTGTCTAATATATTTTTTTAAATCTTGAAACATAATTTGGGTGACTAATATCCCCTGGGAGAGGCCAGACACTTGGTTTCTTCCAACCCCACCCAAATTCCCAAGTGGGTCTCAAAAACATGTTGTGGGAAAGCCTGTTCTGTTTGTTTTTAATGTGCGAGAACCCTCAAAACTAAAGCTATGCGATCAGCAAAACACTTCCCTCCTCCTGCAGTGGCGGGCTTGACATTGGGGCCTTGGAAGGACAACTGATGTGGGGCCTGACGCTTCAGTCATGGGCAGCCATTGTCCACGGAGAAAGCATGCCCTACCCTCTGGTGCAGTGTTACCGTTGGGGAGGGATGTGGACCATCGGGATTCTGAGAGGGACTTGAAAAGAAGGGGAAGAGAAATGGGAGTGGGTGAGGAGGACTCAGCTGGCTGGGGAAGGAGAGACAATCTCTGTGGAGCAGCAGGATTTACACCATAGAAAATATGGAAGGCGGGCCTTGGAACATTCCTCAGGATGCGGTTTGCTCCCGGCAGGATGCCCTTTCTTGTTGAAGTCTTTAAAATGGGAGAGAGAGGAAATCATCAGACTGCATCTCTTAAACAATGTTTGGTGCCGCCAAGGGATCAGCACCTTGACATTACCTTCCTGCTCTCAGGGCCTGCACTTCCTTCTCTCCCCACCCCACTGGAGGGCTCGAGACTTTAATTATAGGGAAGGTGAAGATTTTACATCTGTCTGGAAAGCAAGTTGGGCATTTTTTCCTGCTCCTTTTAAATCCTGGGATTTTCCATCATTAGCCATCAAATGAATTCTTAAGGAGTTTCCTGCTAATGCCTGTCTAGGTGATTGTAGACACACACACACACACACACACACACACACACACACACACACACACACACCCCACAGTACAGATTCAGGATGGAGTAAATAGTAAGCAATACTTTTTGACAGCAGAATTTTGAAATCTTTGTTCAAAGAGGAAGACTTTTCCTGGAGTTTTTCAAGTGATAAGCAGATAAGAAGGGAGAGAAGCCATTCTTGGCAGGGACTGGGACTGGCATCAACTGTGGGGCTCGCGGCGGCCCCATCCCTAAGCTTCCCTTCCAGGAAGGACTGTCTGCTCCATGGGACTCGTGATCCAGGCGGTTACTCGAGCAGCTTGGTGGTCTCGGGGGCTATTACCCAGGAGGGGCTGCAATACAAGAGTCCGTGGAGTAAGAAGGCGGACAACTGTTGCCATAAACCTTAGAGGTTCTACTTTCTGGTCAAGAAGTCATTCTTTCTTTTACCGTTCAGAGACTACCTGCTGTTGGTGAGCAGGGACCTGATGATTTTAAAACAATTTATTTGGCATATTAAACCCTTGACCAAGAAAATCATAGTTCATGATTTTTGCCATTTTAAAAAGTCCCATTCAGTAGGGCCCCTTCATGCACGGTTTGTAGTGATATTTAAAAACGGGCTATCCATTGATAAATGGATTTTTTAAAAGGTGGTTATCCATACAATAAATATTATTTAGTCATTAAAGGAAATGAAGTACTGATATGTGCAACTACAGGGATGTAGCCTGAAAAGATGAGGCTACGTGAAAGAAGTAAAAAAGGCCACTTATCATGACTCCATGTATATGAAATATCCAAAATAGGCAAACTCATAGAGACAAAAGCAGATTAGTGGCTACCCTGGACTGGGAAGAGAGGGAAATAAGGAGTGCCTGTTAATGAATACAGGGTTTCCTTTTGGGTGATGAACATATTTTGGAACTAGATAGTAGTGCTGGTTGTACCACATTGTGAATGTCCCTTAATGTCCTTAATGGTAAATTTTTTTAAATCTTTATTGTTGAGATTATTACAGATGTCCCTCTCCCCAACCCACTCCACCCCCCTCCCACATAGCTCCCCTCCACCTGGTTCCCACCCCACCCCAGGCCCTCGCCATCCTATTGTTTGTGTCCATAGGTAATGCACACATGCATATAAGATCTTTGTCTAATCTCTTCCCACACCGCCCCATACCCCCTTCCCTCTGAGAATCATCAATCTGTTCCATTTCCATGCCCCCGATTCTATTCCATTCACCCGTTTATTCTGTTCATCAGATTTTTTTATTCACTAGATTTTTAGATTCACTTGTTGATAGATATGTATTTGTTGTCACTTTGTTGCTCATAATTTTTTTATCTTTAGTTTTTTCTTCTTCTTCCTCTTCTTAAAGAATACCTTTCAGCATTTCATATAATACTGGCTTGGTGGGGATCGGAAGCCTGAGAATCCACAACTGCGGCACCCACGGAACAGCTGCGAGCCCCAGAACAACGCTCCCCAATTGGCGCAAACACACGGGTTCAGAGGAGCTCTACACTCCACCACGGAAAGGTCAGATTTCGCCTGGGATAAGGTGAGGTCTCTGGTCCCAGCGCGAGAGAGGAACGCGCGTTTTGCGGGAGCTGGAGGACCAGGGAAGTCTGTGCCTAGAAAAATCGGTGGCTGCTGGGGCTGGCGTGATCTGTGAATGTGGAAGGGGGTCCTCAGAGCTGCTAACAGAAGGGCTCTCTAAAAAGCAACCCATTTTGATCTGAAGTGCAGGGACACCCTAAGAATTTCAGGGGTGTGCTAGACTTACGCGCAGCCACGAAGTGCGCACACTTGGGCTTTTTCCTCTTGAAATTCTTGCTCCTGATTACTAAGCCCAATACATAGGTTCACCCAGTTGGGGACACCCTGGGAGACTGCAGGGGAAAGTTGTTTTTCTGGAACCTGGGGATCGGAGCGGGGAGTGACCATCCGAGAGCCAGCTCTGAGGCAGCCCACTCCCACAAACCGGTAGTGAGTGCCACAGGGAAAGAAGGCTCTAACACTCCCTAGAGAGGCCATAGATAAACCCGGAAGTCAATCCACCCAGGGGCTGAATCACAAATTGACTCTTGTGTAATCAAAAATAAAGGAATACGAATTAAGACACACCGCCTGCTTAAAATCAGGACTGGCTTACATCACTGAAGAGCAGTGGAACGCAGGGAACTGCAATACTGTCCGGACTGAGAAACAGGCGTGCCAAACAGAACAACAGAGGAAGTGAATGACCTTCACTACTCCACATTTTATTTTTATTTTTTATTTTTTTTTTTATTTTCATTTTTTGCATCTTTTACTCAAGAAACTAATTTTTTTCCTCACTTGATTTTACCTTTTTAAATATTACTTTTTTATTTTCAATCCGTATTATTACTACTGCTATTTTATCTTTTTTTTTTTTTTAAGTGTCATTTTATTTTCTCTTCATTTTGTTTTGGGATTAATGTTCTACATTCTATTTTTATCTTTCCTTTAGCATCATTTTACTCTATCTCAAATCTACCTTTATGCCATCACTCTCTTCCTCACTTTTCCCTTTTCAGTGTCCTGTTTATCTTACCCCTTTCCTGCTTTAGATTTTCCCTATTCTTTCTGTTTACCCCCTTTTAAAATTTCACCCTACTTATATATCTAATCTCCAATCCCCTGCTCCAAGTCCATACACACCTCTCTCTTCGCTGTCTTAACTATCCAAAAAATTGTTCTTCTCTCTGTCCTTTTGTTGTTGTTCGTTTGAATGTAGATTATATCGAATTTTTATGCTTTTTTGTGAGATTGTTTTGCTTATTCTTCTTTTGTTTATTTTTTTGTTTGTTTAGTGCTTCTGTTTTCCCTTGCCTCACTCAATATTAGTTGGTGTTGTAGTTTGTATTAATCCCCAGGTACTTGTTGCTGGCATTTGCTGGGATAAGTGATTGTTCTATTGGAGTTTTATCCCCAATATATATAGTCTGTTTCCCTTTCTCTCTTAGTTTCTTTCTTGTCTCTCTTACTTTTTTTTCTTCTTTTTTTCCCTTTTCCCAATTTCATTTTGACACCCCCCTTTTTTTTCTTCTTCTTCTTTCTTTCTTTTTCCTCTTCTTCTTTCTCTACTATCCCCTGATTTGCCTTTCTCTGGTGGTCACCATTATTGGAGGTTGTTAATATTGTGAATACATTTCTCTTCAGTGCCTTGTGTGTTGTACCTGGTAGTGCTGTATTTTGTGCCTTTAAATCGACGCAGGAGAGAGAGAACTACATAACCAGACACCCAGAGAAGAGAGACCATGGGGAGACAAAGACACAGCCCGCATATGAAAGAAAAGCAGGCATCACCAGAAAAGGAAGTAAACAAAATGGAAGCAAGCAACCTTCCAGAAAAAGAATTCAGAGAAATGGTCATAAGGTGGCTGAAAAGAATGGAAGACAAATTCGACAATATGAGCAAGAACCAAGAGGAAATGAAGAAGAACCAAGAAGAAATGAAAAATGACATCGCTGCTGTAAAGAACTCAATAGAAAGCATCAAGAGTAGACTAGAAGAAGCAGAGGACCGCATCAGTGAGCTAGAAGACAAGATGGGAAAAAATACCCAAGTAGAGCAACTTCTAGAAAAAAAAATTAAAAGGCAGGAGGAGAGCCTAAGGGAACTTTGGGACAACACGAAACAAAACAACATCCGCATAATAGGGGTTCCAGAAGGAAAGGAAGCTGAGCAAGGAATAGAAAACCTATTTGAAGAAATAATGACAGAAAATTTCCCTGATATAGAGAAGAAAAAACCCACACAAATCCAAGAAGCTCACAGAGTCCCAAGCAAAATGAACCCCAAAAGACCGACGCCAAGGCACATTATAATTAAATTGGCAAACACCAACGACAAAGTAAGAATCTTAAAAGCGGCCAGAGAGAGACAGAAAGTTACATACAAAGGAACCCCCATCAGACTAGCAACTGATTTCTCAACAGAAACTCATCAGGCCAGAAGGGAATGGAATGAAATATACAAAGTCATGCAAAGGAAGGGTCTGAATCCAAGAATACTGTACCCAGCAAGGCTGTCAATCAAAATTGAAGGTGAAATCAGGAGCTTCACACACAAAAAAGGACTAAGGGAATTTATTACCACCAAACCAGCAATGCAAGAAATGCTAAAGGGTCTGCTGTAAAAAAAAAAAAAAGAAATAGGAAGCGAAGAAGGAACACAGGTGTAAAGAATAGGAATGGCGACAAATAAGTACCTATCAATAATAACTTTAAATTTAACGGATTAAATGCCCCAATCAAAAGACATAGGGTAACGGATTGGATAAGAAAACATGACCCATATATCTGCTGTCTACAAGAAACCCACCTCAGAAAAAAAGACGCACACAGACTGAGGGTGAAGGGATGGAAAAAGGTTTTCCAGGCAAATAGAACTGAAAAAAAAGCTGGGGTAGCAATACTTATATCTGACAAATTAGATCTCAAACTGAAGGACATAACAAGAGATAAGGAAGGCCACTTCATAATACTAAAGGGAGCAATCCAACAAGAAGAAATAACTCTGGTAAACATATATGCACCCAATACAGGAGCACCCAAATACATAAAAAAACTCCTGGAGGATATCAAGGGAGAGATTGACAGCAATACAATCATAGTAGGAGACTTTAATACCCCACTATCACCATTGGACAAATCCTCTAAACAAAAAATCAGCAAAGAAACATCAATCCTAAATGACTCACTAGACCAGATGGAATTAATTGACATCTTCAGAACATTTCACCCCAAAGCCACAGAATATACATTCTTCTCAAGTGCACATGGGTCATTTTCAAAGATAGACCATATGTTGGGACATAGGCAAAGTCTCTTCAAATTCAAGAAGATAGAAATCATATCAAGCATCTTCTCAGACCACAGTGGCATAAAACTGGAAATCAACTACAATAAAAACAACCCAAAGAAATCAAACACATGGAGACTAAACAGCATGCTATTAAACCATGACTGGGTTACCAGAGAGATCAAAGAAGAAATAAAAAACATCATGGCAACAAATGACAATGAAAACACTACAATCCAAAATCTATGGGACACAGCGAAAGCAGTCTTGAGAGGGAAGTTCATAGCTCTACAAGCCTACTGCAAAAAACAAGAAACAGGGGTAATAAATTACCTAACCCAACAACTCAAAGAGTTAGAAAAAGAGCAACAAGAAAAGCCCAGTGTAAGCAGAAGAAAGGAAATAATAAAGATCAGAGCACAGATAAACGACATAGAGACCAAAGAAACAATACAAAAGATCAACAAAACCAAGAGCTGGTTCTTTGAAAGGATAAACAAGATTGATGAACCTCTAGCCAGGCTCACCAAGAAGCAAAGAGAGAGGACCCAAATAAACAAAATCAGAAATGAAAGAGGTTAAATAACAACAGATCCCGCCGAAATACAAAGGATTGTTAAAAAATACTACGAACAACTCTATTCCAACAAACTGGACAACCTGGAGGAAATGGACATATTCCTAGAAAAATATAACCTTCCAAAAATCAATCAGGAAGAATCTAAACAGCTCAATATGCCAGTAACTATGGAAGAAATTGAAGCAGTCTTCAAAGAGCTTCCGGCAAACAAAAGCCCGGGGCCAGACGGCTTCACAGGAGAGTTTTACCAAACATTCAAGGAAGAACTAAAACCTATCCTCCTCAGACTATTCCAAAAAATTCAAGAGGAAGGAACACTTCCAAGCTCCTTCTATGAAGCCAGCATCACCCTAATACCAAAACCAGATAAAGACAACACAATGAAAGAGAATTACAGGCCA
The DNA here is from genome assembly GCF_963455305.1 of Plecotus auritus. Classification (NCBI taxonomy): domain Eukaryota; kingdom Metazoa; phylum Chordata; class Mammalia; order Chiroptera; family Vespertilionidae; genus Plecotus; species Plecotus auritus. The sequence goes on from NC_137776.1 coordinate 48,234,908, forward strand.
ATATCCCTCATGAATGTAGATGCCAAAATCCTCAACAAAATTCTAGCAAATCGGATCCAGCAGTACATCAGAAAGATCATACACCATGACCAAGTAGGGTTTATCCCAGGAATGCAAGGATGGTTCAATATCCGAAAATCAATAAATGTGATACATCACATAAACAAATTGAAAGATAAAAATCACATAGTCATATCAATGGATGCAGAAAAAGCATTTGACAAAATCCAACACCCTTTCTTGATAAAAACTCTCAACAAGGTGGGAATAGAAGGATCATACCTCAACATAATAAAAGCTATATATGATAAACCCACAGCTAACATCATACTCAATGGGCAAAAACTAAAACCATTTCCCCTAAGAACAGGAACAAGACAAGGATGCCCACTCTCACCACTCCTGTTTGACATAGTACTGGAAGTATTAGCCATTGCAATTAGACAAGAAGAAGAAATAAAAGGCATCCAAATTGGAAAAGAAGAAGTAAAGCTGTCCTTATTTGCAGATGACATGATATTGTACATAAAAAACCCGAAAGACTCTATCAAAAAACTAACAGACTTAATAAATGAATTCGGCAAGGTAGCAGGATACAAAATTAACGCCAAGAAATCTATGGCATTTCTATACACCAACAGTGAACTTACAGAAAGAGAGACTAAAAAAGCAATCCCATTTTCCATCGCACCAAAAAAATTAAGATACTTAGGAATAAACCTAACCAAGGAGGTAAAAGACCTATATGCGGAAAACTACAGGACACTGAAAAAAGAGATAGAGGAAGATGTAAACAGATGGAAGAACATACCATGTTCATGGATTGGTAGAATCAACATCATTAAAATGTCTATACTACCCAAAGCAATCTATAGATTCAATGCACTCCCCATTAAAATACCAATGGCAGGAGAAACCAAGATGGCGGCATAGGTAAACACCTAAACTGCTGCCTCGCACAACAATTTCAAAACTACAACTAAAAGACAGAACGGACACCATCCAGAACCGCAGGAAAGCTGACTGAGTGAAAATTCTACAACTAGAAGGAAGGAGAAAAGCTCACAGAGAATTGGAGGTACGGCAAAGGGTCTTTGTGCGCGCAGAGAGGAAGGGCGGCGGAGTGCCTGGCTGGCTTTCTCTGGCGGAAGGGGGAAGGGAGCCCCCGACCGCATTGAACCCCAGTTCTGACTGCACTGAACACCTATTCCGGGCGAGCCCCTGGGGACCCACGCTCTTGTGGGGGGAGTCTGGACTCTCGGGCGGAGACTCGGGAGCCGGGGAAGGCGGAAGACTGAAAGTCCGCTCGCGCCAGTGCGCACAAAGGCTGCGGGAGGCTGCCACAGGCTTTCCCTAGCGGAAGGGAGTGAGAGGCTCCTGACGGCACAAAACCCCAGTTCTGACTGAAGTGAGCCCCAGTTCTGACTGCAGTGAACCCCGGTTCCAGGCGAACCCCCGGGGACCCACGCTCTTGTGGGGGGAGTCTGGACTCTCGGGCGGAGACTCGGGAGCCGGGGAAGGCGGAAGACTGAAAGTCCGCTCGCGCCAGTGCGCACAAAGGCTGCGGGAGGCTGCCACAGGCTTTCCCTAGCGGAAGGGAGTGAGAGGCTCCTGACGGGAGTGAGAGGCTCCTGACGGCACAAAACCCCAGTTCTGACTGAAGTGAGCCCCAGTTCTGACTGCAGCGAACCCCAGTTCCAGGCGAGCCCCCGGGGACCCACGCTCTTGTGGGGGGAGTCTGGACTCTCGGGCGGAGACTCGGGAGCCGGGGAAGGCGGAAGACTGAAAGTCCGCTCGCGCCAGTGCGCACAAAGGCTGCGGGAGGCTGCCACAGGCTTTCCCTAGCGGAAGGGAGTGAGAGGCTCCTGACGGCACCGAACACCAGTTCTGACTGAAGTGAGCCCCAGTTCTGACTGCAGTGAACCCCAGTTCCAGGCGAGCCCCCGGAGACCCACGCTCTTGTGGGGGGAGTCTGGACTCTCGGGCAGAGAATCGGGAGCCGGGAAGGCAGAGGACTGAAGGCACACACGTGCTAGCAAGGGCAAGGCTGATGGGAAGCCAAGACTGAGACTCCACCCCATCCAAGCAGAGCACAGAGGCTATTGCAATTTGGCAAGTCTAATCCTATAAGGCTGTCTCCAGCACTGAACTTCTCCCAGCATAGACACAGCTGATCCTTACAGCCAACTGGCCTGGAGGTCAATTCTTCCCAGTGATACCAACAACAATAAAGACTTAATTACAACAAGGCTGTACACACAGTCCACAAAGGGGTACACCAAGAGTGTCCACCCCAGGTTAACTGGGGAGGCAGACCCACTGGGCCAAATTGGAAACCTAGCACACAAATCTACCAACTCAGGGAAGCAGTGAAAATGCGGCGTCTAAGAATCAGATCACAAACGAAAGAAATGGAGGAAAACAAACGACTGGATATAGAATTCAAAACCACGGTTATAAGGCTTTTTAAGAATATCCTAGAAAAGGCCGATAAATATAACGAGACCCTCGAAGAGATGAAAAAGGACCAACTAGAAATTAAACATACACTGACTGAAATAAAAAATATTATACAGAGACCCAAAAACAGACAAGAGGAACACAAAAATCAAGTCAAAGAATTGAAATACAAAGAAGCAAAAAACACTCAACCGAAAAAGCAAAAAGCAAAAAAAAAAATCCAAAAAGTTGAAGATAATGTAAGAAGACTCTGGGACAACTTCAAGCGTACCAACATCAGAATTATGGGGGTGCCAGAAGAAGAGAGAGAGCAAAATACTGAAAACCTATTTGAAGAAATAATGACCGAAAACTTCCCCCACCTGGTGAAAGAAATAGACTTACAAGTCCAGGAAGCCCACAGAACCCCAAACAAAAGGAATCCAAAGAGGACTACACCAAGACACATCATAATTAAAATGCCAAGAGCAAAAGACAAAGAGAGAATATTAAAAGCAGCAAGAGAAAAACAGTTAGTTACCTACAGGGGAGCACCCATACGACTGTCAGCTGACTTTTCAACGGAAACTATGCAGGCCAGACGGGAGTGGCAAGAAATTTTCAATGTGATGAATAGCAAGAACCTACAACCAAGATTACTCTACCCAGCAAAGCTATCATTCAGAATTGAAGGGCAGATAAAGAGTTTCACAGACAAGAAAAAGCTAAAGGAGTTCATCACCACCAAACCAGTATTATATGAAATGCTGAAAGGTATTCTTAAAGAAGAGGAAGAAGAAAAAAGGAAAGATAAAAATTATGAACAACAAATACATATCTATCAACAAGTGAACCTACAAATCAAGTGAATTAAAAACCTGAGGAACAGAATAATCTGGTGAATACAATAGAATCAGGGGCATAGAAAGGGAGTGGACTGATAATTCTCAGGGGGAAAGGGGTATGGGGGGGTTCATAAAGAGACTGGACAAAAATCATACACCTATGGATGAGGACAGTGGGGGGTAGGTAAGGGCAGAAGGTGGGGTGGGAAATGGCTGGAGGGGAAATATGGGGGAAAAAAGGAGAAATAATTGTAATAATCTGAATAAAGATTTATTTAAAAAAAAAAATAAAAAAAAAAAATAAAATAAAATAAAATAAAATACCAATGGCATATTTCACAGACCTAGAAAGAACTCTCCAAAAATTCATCTGGAATAAAAAAAGACCCCGAATAGCCACAGCAATCCTGAGAAAGAAGAATAAAGTAGGAGGGATCTCAATACCAGATTTCAAGCTGTATTACAAAGCCACTGTCCTCAAAACAGCCTGGTACTGGCACAAGAACAGACATATAGATCAATGGAATAGAATAGAGAATCCAGATATCGACCCAAACCAATATGCGCAATTAATATTTGACAAAGGAGGCATGAGCATACAATGGAGTCAAGACAGTCTCTTCAATAAATGGTGTTGGGAAAATTGGACAGATACATGCAAAAAAATGAAACTAGATCACCAACTTACACCATACACAAAAATAAACTCAAAATGGATACAGGACTTAAATATAAGACGGGAAACCATAAAAATACTAGAGGAATCCTCAGGCAGCAAAATCTCAGACATATGCCAAAAGAACTTTTTCAGTGATACTGCCCCTAGGGCAATGGAAGCCAAAGAGAAAATAAACAAATGGGACTACATCAAAATAAAAAGCTTTTGCACAGCAAAAGAAACCATCAACAAAACAACAAGAAACCCCACTGTATGGGAGAACATATTTGCAAATGGTATCACTGATAAAGGTTTAATTTCCAACATCTACAGGCAGCTTATACAACTTAATAAAAGGAAGATAAATGATCCAATAAAAAAATGGGCAACGGACCTAAATAGAATCTTTTCGAAAGAAAACAGAAGGAAGGCCAAGATACACATGAAAACATGCTCAAAGTCACTTATTATCCGAGAGATGCAAATCAAAACGACAATGCGATACCATCTCACACCTGTCAGAATGGCTATCATCAACAAATCAACAAACGACAAGTGTTGGCGAGGATGCGGAGAAAAAGGAACCCTCGTGCACTGCTGGTGGGAATGCAGACTGGTGCAGCCACTGTGGAGAACAGTATGGAGTTTCCTCAAAAAACTGAAAATGGAACTCCCATTTGACCCAGTAATCCCACTCCTAGGAATATATCCTAAGAAACCAGAAACACCAATCAGAAAGGATATATGCACCCCTATGTTCATAGCAGCACAATTTACAATAGCTAAGATTTGGAAACAGCCTAGGTGCCCGTCAGCAGATGACTGGATCAGAAAACTATGGTACATCTACACAATGGAATACTATCCTGCCATAAAAAAGAAGGAATTACTACCATTTGTAGACACCTGGATGGAATTAGAGAACATTATGCTAAGTGAAATAAGCCAGTCAATGAAAGAAAAATACCACATGATCTCACTCATTTAGGGATAATGAAAAACATTATAAACTGATGAACCAAAAGATAGTTACAGAGGCAGTAAAGCATCAAACAGAGTGTCTAATTACAGCGGTAAGGTTAGGGAGAGGTGGGGGAAATAAGAGATCAACTGAAGGACTTGTATGCATGCATATAAGAGTAACCAACGGATGCAAAACATTGGGGGGTGAGGGCAGGTATGGGAGTGGTGGTGGGGGGGGGGCCAATGGTAAGATATGTACACATATAATACCTTAATAAAAAATTTGAAAAAAAAAAATACTGGCTTGGTGGTGATGAACTCCTTTACCTTTTTCTTGTCTGTGAAGCTCTTTATCTGGCCTTCAATTCTAAATGATAGCTTTACTGGGTAGAGTAATCTTGGTTGTAGGTTCTTGCTGTTCATCACTGTGAATATTTCTTGCCACTCCCTTCTGGCCTGCATAGTTTCTGTTGAGAAATCAGCAGACAGTCGTATGGGCACTCCCTTGTACGTAACTAACTGTTTTTCTCTTGGTGCTTTTAAGATTCTCTCTTTGTCTTTTGCCCTTGGTATTTTACTTATGATGTGTCTTGGTGTGGGCCTCTTTGGATTCCTCTTGTTTGGGGTTCTCTGTGCTTCCTGGACTTGTAAGTCTATTTCTTTCAGCAGGTAGGGGAAATTTTCTGTCATTATTTCTTCAAATAGGTTTTCAATATCTTGCTCTCTCTCTCTTCTTCTGGCACCCCCATACTTCGGATTATGGTACGCTTGAAGTTGTTCCAGAGGCTCCTCACACTATCTTCGTATTTTTGGATTCTTTTTTCTTTTTGCTCTTCTGGTTGGGTGTTCTTTGCTTCCTCATATTTCAAATCATTGATTTGATTCTCAGGATCCTCTAGTCCAGTGGTCAGCAAAGTCATTAGTCAACAGAGCCAAATATCAACAGTACAATGATTGAAATTTCTTTTGAGAGCCAAATTTTTTAAACTTAAACTTCTTCTCATGCCACTTCTTCAAAATAGACTCGCCCAGGCCATGGTATTTTGTGGAAGAGCCACACTCAAGGGGCCAGAGAGCCACATGTAGCTCGCGAGCTGCAGTTTGCCAACCACGGCTCTAGTCTACTCTTGAATCCTGGAATATTATTCTTTATTTCAGTCAGTGTATGCTTAATTTCTGACTGGTCATTTCTGACTGGTTATTTTCCATTTTTTTGGCATTCTCACTAAGATCCTTGAAGGTCTCACCAAGTTTCTTGGAGGTTTCTAGAACATTCTTGAGTAACCTTATAACTTTGGTTTTGAACTCTATATCCAGTATTTTGCTTTCTTCCATTTCTTTCATTTGTTACGTGTTTCTTTGTCTCCACATTTTGGCTGTTTCCCTGTGTTTGTTCCTACGTATTGGGTAGCTGCTAAGTCTCCTTGAGTTGATAGAGTGATGGCCTTGTGTAGTAGGTGTCCTATAGGGCCCAGTGGCTCAGCCTCCCCAATCACCTGAGGTGGACACTCTTGGTGCACCCCTTTGTGGGCTGTGTGCAAGGTTTGGGGTAGTTGAGACTTGATTGCTGTTGGTGTCACTGGGAGGAATTGACCTCCAGGCCAATTGGCTGTAGGGATCAGCCATGACTACAGCAGGAGAGCTGCTATGCAGGAGACACCCTTATGGGGCAGGACTTGCTTCTGTGGGGCTTTGGTGCTCACTGAGTCTGCCTGTTGAGTGTGTCACTTATGGATGTGAAGAGTTGTAATCTGGTATGGTCTCACACTGACCACTGGGTACACTGGCTCTTAGATCTCCAAGGAGGTGCAAAGTCAGCCACTGCCTAGGGCCACCCAGCAGGAGCTATAGAGAGATCTGCAGATTCCTCCTCTTTGTATCGGATTTGGAAGTGCCCAGAGGAGGCCCAGCTGTGAAGCAAGGCAAGCTGGTGCTGGTGTCAGCCTTGGGCCATTTATTGATAGCTTTGGGGCTCCCTGATCCAGCTGCAGCTTGTTTGACAGGTTTTAGGCTGAGAAAGGATAGGCCTTTCATATGCAAAAGCTGCTGTGCACAGCTTGGGTGAGGTTGTAAATTGGGTGGGGCGGAGTCTCGGGGAATCACCAGGACAGAGCAAACAGAAATATTTGCCAGTCAGCCCTGAACCAGGGAGGTCCCGGCATGGGAACAAGGACTGCTGCCAGCACCTCCAAGCACCTCTGTCTGAAAGAAAGCCGCCCCCATGTTCCTGCCCCGATGCCAGACAGTCCAGTTTCTCCCCATATCTGTCTGGGGTCCCCAGAGCCACGCCTGGCACTGGAGCTCAGGTCAAGCAGGAGCTTGTAAATTCAGTTCATGGTGCTGGCCTTTTAAGAGGAGCAGCTGGGTCCCTAGCAGCCCCAATCTGCACCTGTTTTTACAGTCAGTAGTTCTTACTGCCCATAGGGACTTCTTTCCCCAGCTCTGGAACCCTGGGCTGGGAGTCTGGTGTGTAGCTGGGACTCCTTGCTCCTCCAGGTGGCCTCCACAGAGGGGATCTCCCTTCCGATTAAAAAAGTGGCACACCTGGGTGCTGGACCAGCCCGTTTTGTGCCTCCGCACCTCCTACCAGTCTCAATGTGCTTTCTTCTTTACCTCTGTAGTTGTAGTACTTCCTCTCACCCAGCATTCCCGTGGTTCTGGATGACAGTTGTTGTGTATCTTAGTTGTAATTTTGATGTGGTTGTGAGAGGCAGCAAGTACAGGCGTTTACCTATGTTGCCATCTTGGTTGGCAGAGAGCCTTAATGATAAATTTTATGTTATGTGGATTTTACCACTTTTTTTTAAGAGCCTAATGAAGCAGCAGCAGCGGCAGCAGCCATCCTAACCATCACCATTAGCAGAGGCCTTCATTCCTGTCAGCCTTGGGAAAAGCTCCCCTGAGTTCATCAGCCACAGGGTTTTCCCAATCAACCCCATCAGGGAGCCATGTGATTAGGTGGGCTAAGGCAAGGCTGCCACTGTGGACACTAACCTTGTTTCGTATGAATCATCAAAACACTGCCGTCTCAGTGGAAGCCCACGAAGTCCCCTCAGAAGTGATGGAAATTTCTTCAAACCAGGCAACAGCTGTGAAATTCATTTCACCTTGGGAATGAAAAGTGGTTCAAGGTCTGAGCCTTTGATTGCACAACTCCTTTTGTGTAAACAAAACAGCACATATAAACATGGAGATGGATATGCAGTTACATATACATGTTTTTCAGGATAGGAACTAAAACCTGTTGATAGTGTCATCTTAGGAAAGGCACTGACTGGGACAAGGGGACGTCTTTCTATTTTGTATTTCTTAAAACCATTCATATTTTCTAATCATGTAATTATATGACTTCTATAATATATATTTCTATATTTATATTTGTATTAGATACAGAAAATATGTAAATACAGTATAAAAATTCCCTCTGGATCACTTGGCTCTATCAACTAAATCTCATTTAATCATTGGAAAACAGTCTGTTGAATTCAAATTGAGAAACATTCTGCAAAACAACTCACTTGGACATTTAAAAAATGTCAATGACATAAAGAACAGAAATAATTTCCAAGAAACTGCTTCAGATTAAAAGAAACTAAAGAAACCAGGCAATAAATGCAATGCATGAATGTTGACTGGATCCTGGAACAGAAATTTTAAATAAATTCTGTAAATCACATTATTGAAACAATTGGGAAATGTCAATATGGACAGTACGTTGGATAATAGTTCTCTATCAATGATTAATGTTAAAATTCCTGAATGTAATAACTGTAAGAGATGACAGCTTTTAGGAGATATCTGCTGGAGGGGTGAAGTTTTAGTATAGCTAACTCTCATGAATGTGTGTGGGGTCAGGAATGGAGAGAGAGAGAGAAAAAGAGAAAGCAAATTCGACTTCTTTTAATTTTTTTAATCCTCACAAAGGATATGTTTTCTTATTGATTTTTAGAGAAAGAGGAAGGGAGAGAGAGAAAAAAAATATCAATCAGTTGCCTCTTGTAAGCACCTAACTAGGGATTGAACCTGCAACCTAGGTATGTACCCTGAACTGGAATTGAACCCACAACCTTCGGTGTATGGGGCAAGTGACGCTCCAACTAATGGAGCCCCTGGCCAAAGCATGGACTTCTTTACATTTTAAACTAGCAACTGTCCTTAAAAGAAAATCTGATTTTTATTAAAGAAGTATATTGCAGCAATACTTAAAGAGCAAGAAGCAGTGGTGTGAAGTTCAAGTTCTGCGCCACCAAACAGAATCTTCAGTACAGCTTCCCTTACCTTAATATAATTACAAAACGGACATTCCCAACAGACAGGGGTTTATTCTTCCCAAGAGTTCTCCCAGTGGCCAGCCCCTCTGGTCTTCAGAGGGAAGCTGCCAGCTCCCTCCACCCTCTACCAGTCAATCTGCACCCTGACAGAACAAGTCACTGAGACGGCTTTTTCCAAAAGAGCTATATTGTAAAAGTCTACCAGCTTCCCATTCCTCCCACCTCAGTTATCCTTCATTTTTACACACAAACACACACACACACACACACACACACACACACACACACCTACCTGCTTTTTACTACACATTCCTCTCATGTTTCAAAGGATTGATCTGACCTGTAGTAAATCCAGACTTCTGCAGTAATTAGCCTCATTATAATAGATATCTCTGATACATCGAGTATCTACTTAGGTTTTGAATCTCAGATCTGCCTTTTACATGTTGTATTCATTTCACTAATTACAAAACCTCTCTAAAGCCTCAGTTTCTTCATCTCTAAAATGGGGTGATTATAGTCATTATCACTCCATAGGGCTGTTTGCAGAGTTAATAAGATTGTGCATTCACAGTGCCCAGCACATAGAAACTACTTTATAAATGAGGGTATAACTAGTTTTTAAAAAATCTGTTGTTTTGAAGGGTCTGACTCTACTGTATGAAAATCAAAGATCATTTTAAGAACTCACCTAAATCATAGACAGGATTATTTAATGAGGGCTTTAATTTTTCCTGAACAATTCACTATGAACAAAATTGTTTAAAATGATACTTCTAAAGGGCAAACTTATTACACGATGACACTTCCAAGGTTTATTATTCCTAGTTTTTAACTACTTATCTCTTCAATTTTAACACAAAACTAATCGTTAATATTATTGTATTCTAGAAGTAATTATTTTAAAAGCTTTTGCTGTAATAGCTGAAGCCAATCTGGCTATTCCTGGTATTGGAGAAGGTAAAAAGTGTTTATTTTTTTAGGACTGACATGCAAGAGATTGATTTTTGATGCCAAGAAATCACTTAGCATTCATGTGACTTCAATTTCACAGAACCTTGAAATATGTTTATGCTTAATCAAAATTCTTCCTAGAGGCAAAATGCCAACAACTTCTCTCTTTTTACCTTCCCAAACAAAGCTCCAAGAGAAATTAGAGACAAGGTCATGACCTAGTGCTCATTAGCCCTGCAAGCGAACACTTTAGGACAGTGGTTCTCAAACTTCCTAATGCCACGACCCTTTACTACAGTTCCTCATGTTGTGGTGACCCCCAACCATAAAATTATTTTCGTTGCTACTTCATAACTGTAATTTTTTTTGCTACTGTTATGAATCGTAATGTAAATATCTGATATGCAGGATGTCTTAGGCGACCCCTGTGAAAGGGTTGTTCGACCCCCAAAGGGGTCGCGACCCACAGGTTGAGAACCGCTGCTTTGGGATGTCATAAGTAGCCACCCATGAGTTCCAATCACATTTCTTCTTGGCACTTCTTGCCTGATGGATAATATTGTACCTGGCTTTCCAGTAGAGAAACCAAGGCCCAGAAGTGGGATGAAAAGGCTGACATCAGAGTATCTATAGATATAAAAGCCTAAGTGACATTACAACAGAACGACTGGAACGACCAGTTGCTACGACGTGCACTGACCACCAGGGGGAAGATGCTCAACGCAGGAGCTGCCCCCAGCCTGCAGGCCCCAATTGCCGATGGGGCCTGCCGACCAACCTCCTGGTCTCTCCCCCGGCCGGCGGGCCCCGATCGCCCAATCGTGGCTGGGCCCCGGGGCTGGGATGGAGAGCCAGGGGTGGGTGGTGGCAGACGTGGCCCCTTTCCCAGGGGGGCCGAGGGGGCCAAGGGCTGGCTCCCTCCTTGGGGCCAACGGCCAACCTCCCGGGTCCCTCCCCTTGGCTGGCAGGCCCTGTTCGCTCTATCGGGGCTGGGCCCCGGGCTGGGATGGGGAACCGGGGATGGGTAGCAGTGGACACAATCGGTGAGGGAAGGAGGAGCGGGGAGGCGGGGAGGCGGGGAGGTGGGGAGCCTGATTGGTTCTGATCACCGGCCAGGCCTAGGGATCCCACCGATGCACCAATTTTGTGCACCGGGCCTCTAGTTCATTAAGATAAAATCACTGACATCTCCAAGCTTGGGCTCTGGTGCCCATCATTCATGGTGTGAAATTTAAAGGGTCAGTAAAGGATCTGCATACAGAATTTACAGAATACTATCTATACCCATTTCTGTTAGAAAAAAAAAAAGTGTGTTGTGGGTGTGTAATGTAAATGCATAGAAAGAGGCCTAGGCAGATTCCCTTCAGTCACTAAGGGAGACTCCTTCTGCAGACGGGAATAGTGAGGTGGGGGAGATAAGGAGGACTTCCATAGTTTGCTCTTTTTACTTCTCTATCATTTGCATATTTTATCATGAGGAAGTTGCAGGCATTAATATTTATAATTTTTTACCTTAGAAAAATCAAGTAAAGGCTCAGTTCTAACAAGTAACCACAGAAATAAACTTATCCTTCCTTGAAGGCACATAAAACTCCACTGGTGATTAATTAGTGCAATAATCTTCATCAAATTTTTCAGACAAGCATTTTATTGCTCACCTACGGTGCATCATGCTGGGTGCTGTTGTTATGTACACTACCTCACTGGAACCTCACAAAATTCCCATAAGAGATAGATTCCAATTTTTATTTTGAAAATATTTTTAGAGGTATTTGGGGGCACCTGGGTTATAAAAATGGAATAATTTATGTAGCTCTTTATGTAGCCCTTTCCTCATATATCTTTTACCATTTCATCCTCTTAAAATATATCAAAAATCAAAGTTCAAGAGATTATTATTCCTAATTTATACACATGGAATCTAAAGCTCAAAAAAGATAACTAACTCAAGTTCACACATGAATTAGGTATGACATCGAGAAACAACAACGAGGTATCCCAATTCTCAACCTTAATGTTCTTGCCACCAGAGTGTGGCCCAGCTGGCCCAATCATGTCCACCATCCTAAGGCCTGCACTTGTTCACAGAGAGACTGAATGTTAGCTCTGAGAGGGGCCTCAGTGAGGACCATCTCACCCAGGGGCCCTCAATCCTGGCTACACATTAGAAACACCTGGAGAGCTTTTTAATTTTCTAATAGTTTTTTAATTCATTATTTATTTATTTATTTATTTTAATATATTTTATTGATTTTTTTTTTCTTACAGAGAGGAAGGGAGAGAGAGTTAGAAACATTGATGAGAGAGAAACATTGATCAGCTGCCCTCTGCACACACCCCCCCCCCCCCACTGGGGATGTGCCTGCAACCAAGGTACATGCCCTTGACCGGAATCGAACCTGGGACCCTTCAGTCCGCAGGCCAACGCTCTATCCACTGAGCCAAACCGGTTAGGGCTAATTCATTTTTTAAATAGAGAAGAAGGGAAAGAGAGAAACATCAATGATGAGAGAGAATCATCCATTGGCTGCCTCCTACATGCTCCCCACTGGGGATTGAGCCCAGCCCAGACATGTGCTCTAACTGGGAAATCAAACCGGTGACCTCTTGGTGCTTAAGACAACGCTAAGTCCACTTAGCCACACAGGCCAGGCACCTGGAGAGCTTTTAAGATTTATCAATCTCAGATTTATTAAATCAGAATCCATATTGGTAAGGTTCCGACACCTGTATTTTGCGAACACTCCTCAGTGATTCTCATGTGTAGTCAGAATTGAGAACCAACAATTTAGCCTTTAAAATGACAAATAGTTGTCATTTTAAATGCTAACTCCAATTCATTGAAAGAGGTATGGAGAGTGCTGTCTGAGAAGGACATGAGTTCGAATTTGAGCTCAGCGGGAGACACTGCTGTTGTGTCTGCTGTGCGCAAAGGAGGGCTGGTTGACACATGAGCTGTATACAGCCAATCCTGATCTAGGAGGAAACCGAAGCCAGAGAGCTTACATGATTTACTTCAGCAACAAAACCAGTTAGTGGCAGAACCAAGTCTAAACTCAGGTCTCCCGACATCTAGGTCAGTCCTTCATTTGTTAGTGTAACTGAGTAGCTCCCAAACCTGCATGACCACCCGGAAGATGTAAGACCAGACTGTGATTAACCTGACTGTGCCACCCACCACACACCGGCCATTTCACATGCCCACATCCAGTGTCATTCATGTCGGAGTGAGAAGAGGCTCCTGAAACAGGTGTGGCCACAGTGGCCAAATGGGCACCAGGTGCTTTCAGTAACCAACTGCTCTCCACTGCTGCTGCCATTCAGGTTGGCCTTTAAAGAGAGACAGAAAAGTAATGCGGGGCCTGGGGTTGGCAGCTGTGGCCACAGCTTCAGCCTATTACTAAGCCACGGGAGAGGCCGCTTAGGAACGTGCCTGGCAATGGGCACCAGGCGGCCTCCTGCCATGCCCAGGCACATTTCACCGGTGCCCAAATCACTGCCTGTCTTAGAAGCCCATTTGAGAGGGAGGCGGTGGGGGCGGGACTCGTGTGTGTGTGTGTGTGTGTGTGTGTGTGTGTGTGTGTGTGTGTGACTCAGGGATCTGTCATAAAGACCCCATGAGTCACCTACTTCCTGACCAACACACTGTGGAGCTAGCTTCAGGATGCACAAATGCACAGGAAAAGAACCTCTTGGCCAGGAGTGGGTTATGTTTTCAGGAAACTGGTTACTTTTAATATAAATACACACACACAGCACTCGCGTTAAAAGCCAAGTTTAGTGTCCTTTCAATGAGACAATGTTGTTCAAAATGGCTTAATTTTTATTGTGGCAAAATATACATAGCATAAATTTTACCATTTTAAGTGAATAGTTCAGTGGCATTAAGTACATTCACTTTTTGATCTCTTTGGAACAGCCTTATCCACACGCTGCCAACCCCTCAGTTGCTGATCCCTGAGAGAAGACCCACCCTCCACCAAGCTATCGCTGACAGGGGGCCCACAGCCCAGCAGCAGCCAATTTCTAGAGGACCAGAGGCACGATCAGAGGCCTCGCCTGCTGATTCATTTCCACACCTTTTTGAGCTCCACCCACAGAACAATGTGCAGAAGCATTTCCAACAGCTCACACTGAATGCCCTCCCTAACATCCTAAAGCAGCTACAAAGGAAATGAATGGTTCCCCCAGAGGCCTTTATTTATACAAATGTAAAAACCCTGAAAAATAACTTCCCAGACTTGTAGACCTCCTCGTGCTGTTCGTTTTTTTTCTCCTGTTGCTTGGAATGAAAGAATGCAAATTATTCAAAAATAAAACCCCTTCAGTAATACATGACAATAATGATAGTTTGGTGGCAAATGGTGGACCATAATAAGCAAATACAGGCATGGGGTCAGAACACACACACACACACACACACACACACACACACACACACACACACGCCAATGACCTTTTCAAACTTAAATATGATCCGCCCCCCCACACACACACACACATATACACACATATACCTCCCCCAACCATTTCCCTCCATAAAATGCTTGAATTACTTCTCATTGCTCTTGGGATAAAGGCCAATTTCCTAATGGGGCCCATAGGGCTTGCCTGTCTGTCCCTGGAGCCTCTCTAGCCTTTCACATCCTTCTTTCATTGCCCCACAAGAGCATCCCTTCTTCTTCCAGTTCTGCAATTGTATCACACTCCCTCCAGTCTTGGAGCCTGTATGCATGCTATTCTTCCTGCCTGGAATACTGTTCCCACTCATCCCTTCATCTACTTTAACCTGTAGCATTCTTTACATCTCAACACAAACTACACTTGCTTAGGGCAACAGTCCCTGACCTCCGCATCTCCCCATTTATTGTCTCTCTAGACCCATCATCATGCTCCTTTTCCTCGTGTGCTAAATGATGCTACCACTTCTGTCACTTTCCAGATTTCCTGGGAATAGTAATATGAGAAGGCAGATACAGAATAAATGTCTATTCTAATTTTCTAGTGTGCCTTTCTGTACTGCAGAGGCTGGAAAGCTAACACTTAGTTTCTTGACTCCCTTGCAGCTATGTTTTAGGGTAATTTGAGTCCTACTAAGCAGACGTCCTTGCACAGAGCTTGGATTTAAAAAGTTAAGAAGAGAGAGGGGTGGACATGAAGTATGCATTCTGCTAGTGCAAATCAAAACTGGAGTCACATGGCATTAGAGGCAGCAGTTCTGATCCCCAAATTACAATGAAGGTAATATATTCTTGGAGCCAACATTTCTGGCAGTGTCTTCCTGATTGTGGCAGAAGTAGGCACTCTCTGGTCAAGCTAGTTCTGGGATACAGCTCTGAAAGTCATTCCTGGAGGCCCAGCCTGAAGCTCGCTCCTTGTAAGCACCTAATCCTCATAGTAAGTCTTTTTCTGCTTAAACTACTAAAGTGATTTCTGTTACCTGCACAAAATGCTGTCTGATATATATGGGAAAGTGCCTCAAGAACTATACACTGCTATGGAAATGTAAGTTATGGTTACTCATCAAGGTCCCAGAGCTATCATCTGGAAAGGGCCCAGAAATAGCTCTCAGCCATTAAACGTGCAGATTCAGGAAGAGCAGGCAAGTGGCCATACTCTTGAGACAGTCTCGCCAGGGCAAATAACCATTTTAAATCAGAATCCACACCTGAAACATGGAAATACCTCTATGTGTCATTTTGGGATCCAGTTCTCTTCTACAGTCTTGTTTTCCTCTATCTGAAAAACAGGAAGTCTGGAGTTTGCAGTGTGTGGCATTTGGGTGAGGGTTTTCTAGAGTTGAGCATTTCCTGAAGCATGTCCAGGAAAAGCCAACTTTATCAGGTGGAAATCCCATGAGTCACTGTGAATGGCTCATACATACCATTCTCTTTGGCAAGTCTATCCTGTATCCTTGATGCTTGCTCATTCTGCAGTCATTCCCAGCCCAGAGAGGCTCTAGGTGCTGCTGTAGGTGCTGCTCACTTCCCTCCCATTTTCCCACTGTGCAGGGCGGACAGACCATCTCAGCACCTGGTCATGCTAGCCCCGGCTCAAGCTACTGGGGTGACAGCACAGAGGTCTTGCTTCTTCAGCACATTTTTCCTCCAGCTGTCTACAAACTCTTGGCTCAGCCACACGGAGCTCAGCTGGAAAGCCCTGGGTGTGGCATTCATGAGCCTGAATAGAAAACCTGAAGCCCAGTGGGAGGGTGAGTGAGACAGTACAAACATCACCTAAAGCAGCTTTGAGGCCTCTGATTATTTCTCCATCTCATTTTACCACTCCTTAAAGGCTTGTGGTGATCACCTGCCAGGATGAAAGTGGCTCAACTAAAGGGGCTAGCAGGGAAGGGATGAGTGACAGATTAAACACACAGACTTGGAGATGTGACTCAAGAGAAATGGCAGGGGGAGAGAAAAAATAAAACACCACCTGATAAAACTGTGTTTCTTGCTGGCCTGTGTAAAAATGAACTTGTATCCTTCTAGGTGGGACATTTCCCTTTTTGATGCGACAGGGAGCTCATCTGTGTTCTGGATGAGACTGGGTACTCTAGGAGCAGTCTTTTGGGAGTCACTCCTCAGACACAGTTCAGGGCCCAGCTGCCTTTGGGGAAGGTGTGGCTGAGCTAAAGGAACCCCCACATTCATCCTGTTTTCATCTAGAGCAGCCCCAGCCATATTTGTTTTCTATTTTAAAATATATTTTTATTGATTTCAGAGAGGAAGGGAGATGGAGGGAGAGATAGAAACATCAATGATGAGAGAGAATCACTGATCAGTTGCCTCCTACACAGCCCCTATGGGGGATTGAGCCCGCAACCTGGGGATGTGCCCTGACTGGGAACTGAACCATGACCTCCTGGTTCATAGGCTGACACTCACCTATACTGGCCGACCCATATTTGTTTTACATGTTGGGCTTCTTGAATGATTCCACTTGAAGAAAGGGACATATTTGGTTTAAATATTTTTATTGATTGATTTGAGAAAGAGAGAGAAACATCAATTTGTTGTTATTCTTATTTATGCATTCATTTGTTGATTCTTGTATGTGTCCTGACTGGAGATCGAATGTGCAACCTTGGTGTATCGGGACAATGCTCTAACCAACTGAGCTACCTGGCCAGGGTGGGACATATTTGGTTTAAAAAAGAGGAAGACCCGGTGGGTCTCAGCCCTGTGGGCACCGGTGGAGATGGCTTGCGCAGCAGTCGGCCAGGACAGGTTTATTTGTATACTAGGGGCCCAATGCACGAAATTCATGCATGGGTAACGCCTGGCCGGGGATCAGGGCCGACTGGGGCCTTCTGGCTGCCAGCCAGGGCCTCCCTTCCCTGGCTGCCAGCTGTTGGCTGGGACCTTCCTTCATTCCACACCGCCCCCTGGTGGTCATCACACGTCATAGCAAGCAATCGAACTCCCGTTCTCCCAGTAGAACTCCCGAGGGGACACTTTGCATATTAGCCTTTTATATATATAGATACCCTGCTTATTTAAATGACAAGAAGACCATCTCAGAGGGCAGGCAAATTCCCAAAAGTAAGGCTGTTGAAATCCTACAGCTACAGAGATTCAAGATGTGTGCTCAGCAATTGGACTTAATGCATTTCTTGAGAAAAACAAAATGTACTCCAGAGAATGGAATCGTGATGCTCAGTACAGGAGCAGAGTCTGGGTTCAACTCAAACAGGAAGATGGCAGCCTCTGTCTTGTACAGTTCCCATCATATAAGTCAGTAATGTTGCATACAGCCAAAATGATTCCTAAACTAAAAACAAGTACACAAAAATCAGGAGATAGTGACCAAACTCTTCAGCAAGGAGAGGGAAGTAAAAAAGGGAAAGGAAAGAAGAAGAAGTGACTTGGCAAGTCAATTAAGTCTGACATACTACTGTTAAGCGACGTGAATGGAGGTTTCTGATTTGTATCTGAGAGAAACTGAAGCTTTTTATTTGTAACATTTAACTGAACTACGAACATTTGTGCCTCCCAGCTTTAGCATGAGAGTTGACAATGAAATAAATTCACATCCAAAGTTTGCATCTAGCTCTTATGCAGTATAAAAGAAAATTGTTTTGCCTTTCAATACAGGTTTTGTGGAAGAAAGCAGCTTATTTTTAAATGGACAATGGCCTCTACCATAGTTACTTGATCTGTGCTCTATGTAAACATGTTGAGATAAATGAGTTTAATAAGGTTTGAAACACATATTATTCACCTTTTAAGCTAATGAGATAAAATTTAAAACTGACCAAAAAAAAAAAAATAACAAGAGGAAGAGCTGGGAAGTCACTGTCTGAGGAAGAAACACTAGGCTGGGGATCAGGAAGCCTGGTTCTACCACTAATTTTCTAGGCAATTTTAGCAAGTTATTTCACCTCTCTGGGCTTTAGCTTCTTCAACTGGATATAGGAGTACCAAGCTCATAAGTTCATTGCAAGGTTTCTGTGGGGGAAGGGGTCAAAGCCTGTACCTGTCTGCAGCATACTACCACTGAGAGGTCTCCTGGAAAGTACACACTCTAAGAACGTTAAGCCATTGTAACTTGGACCAGTAATGGTAGCTCAGAAGCTGAAGGTACAGTCTCAGTGAACTCCCCGCTGCATTCTAAGAGGAGGAGACAGCAAAGAAAATGAGAAGAGCTATGGAGCTAAAATTCTATAAAACATTGGGAGCAAAGTCCTTCTGGTCTACACCCATGAAACTACACAGCGTGAAAATCAGGTGTTTCCCCCAACTCAGCTGAGAGGCCAATTCAGGTCAGCCCATTGAGGGACTCCCACAGCGTGCGCAGAAGAAGCAGGGCAGTGTCAGCTCAGTGTGGCCCTGGGCTCTGCAGGCAGCGGCAGTAGCAAGTTCCCAGATCTCTGTGGGCAACAAGCATTGAGAGACAGAGAACCCTCACCAGGAGCCCTCATTCCTGGCTCACCAGGAACCCTTACCATTGGCTTATCAGGACCACACCACTGGCTCATCAGGAGACCACACCACTGGCTCACCAGGAACCCTCACCACTGGCCCTCACCACTGGCTCACCAGGAACCCTCACCACTAGCTCACCAGGAACCCTCACCACTGGCCCTCACCACTGGCTCACCAGGAACCCTCATCACTGGCCCTCACCACTGGCTCTTCAGGAACCCTCACCACTGGCTCACCAGGAACCCTCACCACTAGCTCACCAGGAACCCTCATCACTGGCCCTCACCACTGGCTCACCAGGAACCCTCACCACTGGCCCTCACCACTGGCTCACCAGGAACCCTCATCACTGGCCCTCACCACTGGCTCACCAGGAACCCTCACCACTGGCCCTCACCACTGGCTCACCAGGAACCCTCACCACTGGCTCACCAGGAACCCTCATCACTGGCCCTCACCACTGGCTCACCAGGAACCCTCATCACTGGCCCTCACCACTGGCTCACCAGGAACCCTCATCACTGGCCCTCACCACTGGCTCATCAGGAGACCACACCATTGGCTCACCAGGAACCCTCACCACTGGCCCTCACCATTGGCTCACCAGGAACCCTTACCACTGGCTCATCAGGAACCCTCATTACTGGCCCTCACCACTGGCTCACCAGGAACCCTCACCACTGGCCCTCACCACTGGCTCACCAGGAACCCTCATCACTGGCCCTCACCACTGGCTTACCAGGAACCCTCACCACTGGCCCTCACCACTGGCTCTTCAGGAACCCTCACCACTGGCTCATCAGGAGACCACACCATTGGCTCACCAGGAACCCTTACCACTGGCTCATCAGGAACCCTCATTACTGGCCCTCACCACTGGCTCAGCAGGAGCCCCCATCACTGACCAGAGTCAGAGCAGGATGGAGAGGACCGTATTCAGGGCCACACATGGGCTACCCTGGGGACCCTCAGAACTCACGAGGATGAACTTCAGGGAGGCAGAAGGACCTGCCTCTGCAGGTGAGGACAAAGCCTGAGAAATACTATACTGACTGTTACCTTTCTGTGAAAGCCCCAGATGTTTGTGACCTGGCAAACGTAGGTAACAAACACAGATGCAGGTAATGGTTTAAGAGAAGAATATGAAAATGATCCAAGGCAGATTATGGTTAGTGCTGTGCCTTCCCCAGGTTACACAGATTTAATTACTGGCACATAGTAAGAAAAGAAAAACTTTCCCTGGGTTTGACAGGGAAGCTGCACAGGAGAGGTAAGCTCTGTCTGGGCCTTGCAGGGGGAGGAGAACTGAAAAGCTTCCCGGCAAAGAAATGGCATGAGCAGAAGCACCAAGGCAAACACTGGAGATACTTTTTTAGGAAACATTACAGGCCTAGCCAGCAAATCAACCAATAAAGTGGGTATATTACCTAGTTTCCAAAAGTAAATAAAATATTAAAAGTTAATTTAAAAGGCTGGGGAGGTTTAGGTTTAGAGGATACATAAGCCACATTTAAGTTTACAAAGCTCAAGCATATTAAAGGGTTTTACTTTACCCTCAAGTATCCCCCCCACCCTTGGGCTGTTTCTGCATAAATGCCTTTTCACAAATGTCTGTCTCCATGACTGCTGGCCAGTGCTACCCATTCTCTCTTTGTAGCTCCCATTCTCTTTCTCTCTCTCCAACACAGCTGAAGAAGTGGAACTTTCCAGAATTCTGGAGAACTCTGGTGGCTGTACCCTGAGAGAGCTCCCGAGTTCACCTGTCAGGTTATTTGCCACTGCCAAGATGACGGAAAAGGGGAGGCATTGGAACGGAGTAACCATCACTCCAAATAAATGGAAATGGAAGCACTGCAAAGTAAATAGCTGCAAATTTCACGTGTCATTCCCCATTCACAAAGACTGTTTTTAGACAACATAATAATCCACTACAACATTTATTCTGTCTGCAGGATTATTACAGCACAATTTTACCTTTCCATCTTCCATGGTGCAGTGTGATTTCTTTAATAGTCATTCTTTGTCATTCCCAAGTTTTGGGGTCAGACTAATCCAAATGATGACTTGGGGATACTAGAGAGGGGTTGTTGGCAGCCCGAAAATTCATGAGAGACTTTCATACCTTCAGCATTCCCACACAATTTCAAATGAATGCTCTCTAACTGACCTTTTCCTTAGCATGACCTAGGGTTATTTACATGCTCTGTCTCAGGCCTACAATATCTCCCCTCTAGCCATCTCCCAAGAAAGTTCTCGCTCTTCCAGGAAGCTTTGCTTGACCACAGCAACTTACATTGCTCTTTCTCTTTTTAAAATCCCTATGGTGTCATTCAATGTGGGCCACGTGGAAAAAACATACCCTAAGACAGAAAGTTAAGCAATTGTAATTTGGACCAGTAATGGTACCTCAGAAGCTGAAGGTACAGTCTCAGCTTGTTGATATGTAAAGAACAGAGATCAGCTCAATCTAATTATTGCGGGGTGGGGTGTTGGGAGCTAGGGGTTGTTAATGCAAGAATAAATAAGAGGTAAGGAGGAGTCAGGATGTCACAGGATCTGATTGACACTGAGCCATGATACAGCAGTCCTCATGGGATGGGAACTAAAGCCTCAGGGTGTCCTGAATTTGAGGTGTCTTTTAAAGACATTAGCAGCAGAAGGTCTCAAGCTCCCCGCTGCTGCTGTTACTCTCCATATGTCTGCTTCTTTCCACAACCCCCCAGCTGGACTCCCCTACTCACTCACAGTTTTGCTGGCTTCTGAATACAGTGATTTATCCATGATTTGGTTGGCCAGGGTCCTGGAACTACCATTTAGCATCCTTTGACATTCTTCCTCTGCTAACTACTGGCAACATGTTTCAGTGTTTTGAACTTCAAATTCTAAGTAAGAGCATCTGATTTGCCAAAGTAAACTTTTGGGGCCCGGCCATATAGGTCATAGGCAGCCAATGACTTAGTTGGTCTTAGGTCCAGTGGTCTATCACTAGCTTGGAGATGCTGAGAAATTCTCCATGTAGAGACCCACCAGGGATTTGGTGCAGGTTCTAAGATTACATTTGACCTTCAAATTCCAAGGATGGTAGCAGTTGTAGGCTAGTATCTGCATGGGTCTTCTTCACCCCCAAACCAGAGTAGGGGTGAGACTGAAGTGGTCTCCTAAAAACCCCTCAAAAATAGACAAAGGGCCATTTGAAAGAATACCCATTTCTGGTAGACTGGATGGGACTTGTGCTATTTCCATTCGAGTATAAAATAGGACGTATACATTGGCACAGGCTGATGAAGCCAGAAACTTACAGGCACGGGTTACCTATAGATGACCAAGACTTTATGGAGTGAAGTTGCTGTTAGCCAGGTTTCTCCAGAGAAACAGAACCAATACAATATATAAATAGATAGATACATATAAGAGGATATTTATTATAGGAATTGGGTTGTGCAATTATGGAGGCCAAGAAATCCTATAATCTGCTATCTGCAAGCTGGAGACTCAGGAAAGCCTCTGGTATAATTCAATCCTAGTCCAAAGTCATAAGAACTAGGAGGGGGTGGGGTCAATGCTGTAGGTGTCATTCTGAGACAGAAGGACCAGGAGAGCCGGTGCCCTAGGTCTAGAGAAGATCAATGTGCCAGCTCAAGCGAAAAACAAATTCCCCCTTCCTTCACCTTTTTGCTCTATTCAAGCCCTCAATAGTTTAGATAATGCCAACCCACATTGGTGAGGGCTATCTTCTTTACTTAGTCTACCAATTCGATGCTAATCTCTCCTGGTAACATCTCTGTAGACACACCCAAAAATGCTGTTTTCCTAGCATCCTTTAGCCCAGTCAAGAAGACACCTAAAATTAACCATCACAGAACCCCATCTAGGAGGGAATGTTGATATGTAAAGAAATATATTTCAAAACAGTACAAGGCACTGAGGTAGCACAAGAGAAAGAGTGCGTAATCCCCTAAGAGGAAATGAAATTGTGAATAAAATGTAGTAGGCAAGGAAAGCAAGACATCCCAGGCGAGGTATCATCAAGGAGGAAGGCATAAAGAGCTGAAATGTAGCATGCTCCAGGTCAGTTATTATAAAATAGGAAGGGGGTAGAAGTAGAAATTGAGGCTGCAGAGAGGTATACAGGGACCAGATCATAAGACTTTTTCCTCAAAAAGGATCTTTCTACCAGAGTTTTAAGGAAAGAGGTAGAAATTTTTTTTTCCTTTTAGGACAATTACTGTGGCAGAAATGTGGAGGACATATTAAATTGAGGAAATATTAGAGGCAGGAAATGCAGAGAACATATTAAGGAGAGATTTGTTATAATGCTATTAGACTTGTACCCAGCATTGGAAGGGGAAATAAAGAGGAGAATAAGGATTTGGAAGATCAAGAATGTAGAACAAGTTTGGGTGAGGGGAGATAATGAATATAGTTTAGTACATATTGGGTTTAAGATGCATCAGGGCCACCCAAGTAGATATTTCCAATATAGGTTTTTGGACAGATGGTCCTGGAGTTAAGGAGAGAAATTGGAGCGAAGATAGAAATTTGCAAGTCCTATGCATCTAAGTGGAGGCCAAAGCCATGAGCTTGAAGGACTCACTGAGGATGGAGGGTAGGAAGCAGATGAGAATAGGAGGATGGAATGCTGGCAGTAATGCCAATAGATTATTAAATTCTCTATGTTATCTTCCTCCTGTATTGTTATCCCTGTCTTTTCAGCCTTCCCTATCCCAGGCCACTGTGAGCTTACTCAGTGTCTTTGTGCAAGTTAGACAAGGGCATACCCTCCGGGCACTTGGCTTGGCAATCTAGCTTTGTGTAAATTAGATTAAAGTGCCCTTCCTTTGGGCTGAGGCAGCCTCAGATCAGTACAGAGCCAAGTAAGTAGAGCCGGGCTTGAGTCACCACCTCAACCTGGCTTTTGTACAGCGCACAAAGTGCTCAACCTTATCGGGCACTTCAGGCCCCTGTCCAACAAGGTCTACACAAGAAGATTCCAGACAAGGCCCATAAGAAGTACCTGTAGATGACTCTTCAATTTCCTTGTGATTTAAATTTTTGAAAGCAGCATTTTATTTCCTCTCCTTGCACTAGACTGTGATCTGGCAAGTTTTATTAAGGATGGTTCTTCAAAACTGTCCCCAGCTCTTACAGGGTTGAGAAATAAAACATCAGACCAATATCTCTCTCTCACACACACATGTAGCTCTTGGTCCTCGTCCCTGATTCTAGTGAAGAAAGGCCATAGAATCCCCCTTGCAAAGGATGGCAGCTCTGTGATGCCAGCGTTTTCAGACCCTATGACTTTAGCTTGGCCTGCTCCCAGCCACAAGCCACACCTACCCCCATATCTCTTTCAAACCTTTCTTCAAAGCAGCCTCTTTCTTGCCTTTGTTCTCTGGCCTTTGGGGATGGTCTCTTTTTGAAAAATTGATTTATATTATTATTGAACATAATTGAAGAATTCTCTATCTTTGAGATCCAACAGTCATCTTATCTAAAGGGATTTACTTGTGCTGCATATCGACATGGAATATGCACATTCTAACCCTTCAGGCAAGGTCCATACTTCTGCAGATGCTCCACCATGTTTAAAATTATGGTATAAATAATTACAGGTTTCATTTCACTGATTTTATTAATAATAAATTTCTGATGTGAATTAGACTCTCAATTGCCTGGGGTGGTTTTGAATGAAAAATAGACATTAGAGGGAACTTGAAGGAAGACAGAACATTGGAATCAGCAAACTTTGGGATTAGAAAAAAAATACATTTAAAAAAAGAAAATTGAAAATAAAGGGTGGGGAAAAGGCTGTCAGTTGCATTGAATATAACTAGACTTCAGTTAATTTTATTGAATTGCCAACCTTACATGGGGTCTAAATAAAAGAAACTCACTCACAGTTCTACCAGCCACCAAATTAAATTTGTATTTCTGTGTTCCTTTCGTGTGTGTGTGTGTGTGTGTGTGTGTGTGTGTGTACTGGGTTCAAGTTTTAGTACAGACCCTGGCTAATTTCACTAGGTTTCAAACCCTGTGACATGAAAGTGAATTCAAGTCAATAAGTCTGAATTGAGCATTTAATATCATTTAAATCTCATCCATAGCGAGAGCTACCAGGCAAGTGTTGTCCTGTAGAGTTTATTATCTCCTACACAGGTGTACTGGAGACCATAGCAAGACAAAATATAAAGGAAGCAGCTGCTAGGAGAGAACACCAGCATTGGGAATCAGGAGCTGTGAGCTCTAATTATTTCTCCGGCACTAACCAGATATGATCTTAGGCAAGGCTGCCTCATAGGGTGCCTCACTCCTCATCTGTAAAATCAAGGGATTGGACTTGATCAATGGGCTGCAAGAAGATGCTGGGGCAGGAGGTGTGGTGCTACAGGACTGATCTCTGCCCATCTCACTGCAATCAGAGCAGCTCCATCTTCGTCTATTTTTCATGCCCAGTATCTGAGTCCAATGTGTCTGACAACAGGACAGATCATGTGCTTTCAGAGCTATTTCAGAGAAGCAAGAACATAAGATCACCCTGCTTATCAGCAATCCAGGCAACCAGAGTTCAGAGGAGGTCAGGGAGGCAAGAGCAGAAAGGGAAAGCCGCATGGGGGAGGCAGGGCTTGGGCAGACCTTGAGAGAAGATGGTATTTGGAAAGACAGAGGGAAGAGGGAAACAAAGCATTGAGGAAAGGCACAGTGGTGTGTTCAGGCACCCAGAAGACAGGACCCACTTAGGCTGGAGCTGGGCCTGGGGGGCAGAGAAGATTGTAGAGTAGGATAGAAATAAGGGCCTGATTGCTTAAAGGCAAGTAGATAAATACAAAGTTGACAGGGTAAGATCTAGTGAAGATTTCTGAGCAAGGGATTGACATGCTGAAATTGGTGCATAAGAAAGATTAGTCTGTCAGGTTTTCACAAGGCAAACATTTCTTGATGCTTATGAGGTGCCTGTAGGCACTGAGAATACAAAGCTGAAGAAGGCAGCAGCTGACCTTGAGGAGCCTGGCAGAGGGGAATGCAGAATGGGTTGGAGCAGAGGCGAGCACGAGGTGGGAATGTATTAAGAAACTGGAATGGAGAAGAAAGGCGAAGGACAGATCAGAACCATCACAAAATAAAAGCTAACAGGACTTGATGGCTGGCTGAAGGTAACTCAAGGAGAAGAATAAGTAACAAATGACGACACTTTTTAATCCTGGAGCTCCAGTGTAGCTTCCTCTTCCTCTTGGGGCCACAGCTAGAACACTTCCCAGCCTCCCTTGCAATTGGGTGTACCATGTAATTGAGTTCTGAGCAAAGATTATAAACAGAAACCATGTGTTCCCCATCCAGGCCTAGTCCATGAAAACCTCCCACATGTGCTTCTCCACTCTCTTTCCCATCTCCTGATGAATGAAGAGGGCTCTGCGCCTGAAAGAGGAGATCAAATCCACAAGACTGAAGAAGACCTAGGTCCCTGAATGACTACATGAAGGCACCTGCCAAACAGGGACACCACTTGGGTTTCACATGGCTCGTTATGGTAAACTACTGACATTCTGGACTCATTGGTTATGGTGGTTAACAATAGTCATGCCATTTTAACAACAAATACAGGAAGTTGAGATGGGTTTAGAGAATGAATTAATAAATCCATTGTTTCATTTGGGATTGCTTTGCTTTGAGGTAACATAAAACCTGACCTAAACTAATTTAAAGGGGGATACAAGGTTATTGACAATACTTCCGACTTTAGGCAGCTTAGAAGGTAGCCTTTTCCACAGTTAGGAGTTTCACTCTGATTGGTGCAACTTAGGCCATGTGCCCCACTTAGGAACTAATCAGAAAAGCCAAGAAGTGTGATGCCCTGGTTGACTTGGGTGGAGTGGCATGCTCTTCCCTTGTAGTAGGAGAACAATGAACTCTACCCAGAGCAAGGATAAGGGTGATTCCCCAAAGGGAAATCAGGGTACCACAACTGAAGAAGGGAAATGAATGTCGGATATTTAAAAACAGTAAAAGTGCTTTACTTTCTCTTATGAACATGCCTAATTATTTGGAATATCCAAATGGAGAGAACTTTGCAAATGGTTTGAAATATAACATTCAAACGTAGATAGAACAGAACCAGACATGTAATTTAATCCAGGCTACCTGAAGAAGAAATTTCCTTCCTTTTTCTGACTTCCCAAATCATAGAAGATAGACGGGGGGGAAAAAATAAAAGAATTCCTTTTAGGAATCCCATTTGATAAGGTGGCTTCATTGTGTCCCTTGCCTCTCCTTTCTCCTGGGTCTTCATCTGAGAAATTTGGGAAGTAAAGAACGTATTTTAGGGACACAAATGAGGAATACAAAAGAGATCATATGTAATTTTGGAGATTATACTGAAAACCTCACACTCCCACAGGCTTTTTTAAGATGTGTTTTTTAGATTCCATCGATGAGGGCTGCTGAGTTGAGTCGCACAACTCCACAACTCCAGAGACAAGCTTTCACTGGGAATTCAGAGAAATCTGCCACTGTATTTGTACAATATACTGGATTCA
Organism: Plecotus auritus; assembly: GCF_963455305.1. Lineage (NCBI taxonomy): Eukaryota > Metazoa > Chordata > Mammalia > Chiroptera > Vespertilionidae > Plecotus > Plecotus auritus. The sequence continues at coordinate 48,262,496 of NC_137776.1, forward strand.
GGCATTCTTCACATAAGAAAAGTCTTTACCTGGACATAGGAAATCTGACTATGGTCTGAACCCTACTTCCACAGCTTGGAACATTCTAAGACCTTCCCCATCCTATTGTAAATGTTTGATCTTACTTCAGGCCTTCTATATTCTATTTACTTTCTTTTGGATCTTTCTATGTCCTCCTGATATTCCATGCCCCCCAACTCCTCTCCTTCATCTGAGTCTGCCATCTTGGTTCTACCCTCTGTGGCTTCCTATGAAAATTATGCTGAAACCAAGCATCCTCTGAGCTTAACAACTTCACTAAAGAGTTAAGGTTGTTACTGCAGAAGAATTACATCACATACCAGACAGTAAACAAATTAATGAAAATCCCCGTTAGATTTTTCTTCTCTCCCCACGAATCCCTCTTTATAAGCTTAAAGCCACAATTTTGACACTCTTCCTTAAAGCTTTTCCAAAATCTTTTCTTGTTCCAGTCTTTCTCCAGTATCTTCTATCTAGACTCTTTATACCAGAACCATGCCATCCTGATTATTGTAACTTTAAAATAAGTCTTGAATTTAAGTCATATAAATCTTTAAACTTTACTCTTCTTTTCAATATTGTTTTGATTACTCTAAATGCTTTGTATTTCCATTTTCAGATTGTCATTTTCTACTCCCCCAAAAATCCAAGGAGAAATGACACCTTAACAAGATCAAGTTTCCAATCCATATGCACAGTATATATTTCTCCACTTATATAAATCTTGAAATTTCTCTCAGCAGTATTTTATCATTTTCAATGTTCAGATTACACACATACTTTGCTAAATTTAACACTAAGTATTTCATATTTTATGCTGTTATAATTGGTGCTTTTTAGATTTCTAGCTCTCATTGTTTATAGCTACCATATAGAAGTAGAATTGATTTTTATCCAGTGACCTTGCTAAATAGGATGCAAAATGATATAGTCACCTTGGCAATAGTTTGGCAATTTCTTATAGAGTTAAGCATACATTTACCATGTGACCTAAAAGTTTCACTTTCAGGAAGTGGAAATGTGCCCTCACAAAGACAAGTATGAAAATGTTCATAATCACCAAAATTGAAAACAACCCAAATGTGTATCAACAGGTGAGTGGATAAACAAATTGTGAGGTACTCCTATAAAGAACACTACTCAGCAACAAAAAAGAACTAACTTTTTTGCAACAACACATGCAAACGTGTCGGATTTCTCTGAATTCCCCGTGAAAGCTTGTCTCTGGAGTTGTGGAGTTGTGCAACTCAACTTGGCAGCCCTCATCGATGGAATCTGAATCGGTACTGCAAATGGTACATGCAACGACGTGGATGAATTTCACACTGAGTGAAAGAAGCCAGAGAAAAGAGTGAATATTACATGATTCCATTTATATAAAGCTCTAGCAACTACAAATTTAATATATAATGGCAGAAATCAGTGGTTGTCTCGAACAAGAGTTAAGGGAGGAATGCCTGGGAAGGGGCACGAGGGAACACTTTAGAAAGACCTCAGAGTTCTGTGTCTTGATAATGGTGGTGACCACACTGTTGTTTGCATTAGTTGAAACTACAAAATTGTGCATCAAAATGAATGTATCTACTGTTTGTACATTTTACTTCTTTATCAAGAAACTAAAACTGCTCAGGCTATCTTTTAGACAACAAGAAGCATGTAGGCACCAAGAAACAAATGAACTTCAAAAACAGCAAGTAGGGCAGAAAAGATGTTTCTTAAACATCCCTAGATTGTTAGCCTCCATACAGTGTAGCTTCTATCCAACAGAAATTTCTGATCTATCACCGGGCATATATGGCTATTGACCACTTTAAATGTGTCTGGTGCAACTGAGAAACTGAATTTTACATTTTATTTCATTTTAATTAGTTAAAATTTAGCCAGTGGCATCATGTTGGACCAGTGAGTATAGGAAATATACCTCCTATGTCTCCATGTGTCTATTACCTCATCTTATGCTTCACAGTTCAATAAAGTTTGAGAAAGGAAAAATGAAACAAAATAAGATCTAAACAACACACTATATATTAGTTGTGTCAAGTACTATAGTGGACAGAACACCAGACTTGGTCCTCCGGTTCCTCTTTTGTTAAAATGGGGCTTTTACTCCACAAACTGTCATTGTGAGACTAAAGTGAGAAAATGCAATGAGCTGGCTAACCTAAACTGCAAAGTATTGTGCAAATGGAAGGGACTGGATGCAGTAGCGATGTGGTGGCCACATCTGGCACCACCGTATGATTTTAAACTGAAGGATCAAGAGGGTCATGCTCAGGGCCACAGGAAGAGACTGCATCTATACCTTAGTTCCATTTTAGCTTTGACATGCTAATTCTGCAATCTCCAAGGACTATAAGCCACCTGCGCCTCATAAACCTTTCGATTTACATACACATGTGTGACCTTTCCTATCCCGGGGCCACTTTAACGGTATTGATCGCTGATTTGCAAGGGAGCATGCTTTGCAACTGACAGGAAATGATGATGGCAGCGGTGGTGGCCTGCAAGGATAAAAAGAGAATCCCACAGAGAATCCAGGAACAGAACCTGAAGTCCTCGTTTGCACTCTCCGCGTTCAAAAGTTTCGCTGTCTGCAGTAACTGCTCGCTCCTCCCTCAGCGGCTGTCTTTTGTCTTTAAAAGCTGGAGACCGACAGTGGATTATTATCTGTGCTTGCAGGTGTTGTTGAAGAGACCAATTTGCGAACAACGGCCCTTCCCACGTTGTCCAAACAGAATGATTGCTCCGCAGCTGTTATTTGCAGAACCCGTCACTATGCTCCTTGCTGCCGCTGAGCTGCCAGCTGTCCTGGAGCTGCTTCTCCAGGCACCGCCCACCACTGACAGCGTCCCCTGGCCCTCTCTGTGCTGCTGCCCAACGTGGCCAGCTCCTCACTGCTTGCTCTGCTCACCAGGCAAAGCAGGCAGCCTCCCAGCCACAGTCTTGGCCTTCCCCCCAGGGCTGATCCTCCCTTCCCATTCCGTATTCATTGGGGGCATGAACACAGAATCGATGGGTGAAGTTGCTTAGCAAGCCTGATAGGACACAAGTTTAAAGAACAAATATCCACTTGGATATTATTTTAAAGATGTGACCCAGATGTCAGGTGCAGATCTCTTTGTCCTGTAAGATCTGGGTGAAGTGGTCTTGAATTCACCAGTTCTACCATCTAGGAAGGTTCAAAAACCTCCCCCAAGACTCCCAGGGGGTCTGATGTCCTGCTGCCACCTGAATCTGCAAGCCATTCTTATTCCGTTCCCCCACCACCATAATGCAAAATGCAGCCCTTTCACTGTTCCCAAAATAAATCTGCTGGCATGAAGCAGTTCCTGAGAGCTCTCACTGCAAACAAGGAGGGGGTTTCCACAGCAGAAGGGACACATCCTGACGGACACTCTCAGCTATTCTCCCCACCCCCTTCCCATCCCTACATCCCTTATGCTTCACCCTGGAGAGCTCCAAATTCCAACTCACACTCCCCAAAAGCTTTGCTACCCAATTCCTACCGAGGGCCTTCCAGCGCCAGGACTCCTTCTCTTTTAAGGAAGAAGCACTGTTTTCTTCCTGATACAAAGACCTTTAGTTCCAGCTGGTTTCTCGCTGGTGTCAGCATGTCTGCTGGGCTGCCAGTTTCTCAAAAAGTTCACTGGCCTCCTTCACTCCATTTGTTTCATGTTGTGAGAATTCACATAGAATGGATGGGGTGCTACCCAAGTAGCAGGATTTCGTAATAGCTTTCAACCCTGGCCTTCCAACACTGGTCTTAAAAACATCAACTGCTGAATCTTGCAGGATGAAGCAGCCATGTTTGCTGGGCAATATATACCTAGATTAACATATTTATGCAGGCTGAATTCAATCTGCCTTATGCTTCTGCAAATCCCCGACAGGTGACTTCAGTCTTCCTCAAGGCTGCCCACGCATTTGCGTGTCCATTACAGACATGAGCATGTAGGATTGCTTAGGTTAGAGTACTATCAGTACCTTATAGTAAAGAATATGTTGAGCCTGAGCTGAAAACATTTTTTAAATTTATTCACACACCAATTTTTAAGATGTCTGCCATCCTCAAGTATGGAGCTATAAAATAAATTTCATAGTCCCAGACCTCCCCTTAACCCCGTTTTATGCTAATGATAATGTTGTCTAAAATGACTAGTTATGGAGTAACCTTAGGCCTACTTTTCTAATTTGTAGCTAAATACATAAAACGTATATTAAAAGCATAAAATACTCTGCAGTTCCTTCTTCCTTCACTTTTCACCATGAAAGGAGACATGGATCAATTAAAAAAAAAGTTTTTAAATCCTGGTCTTAATTATATCTTCTAGTTTGTTTTGCAATGTTACTAAGGGTCTGAAGGAAAAAAAAATTTTTTAAAGTTCAAATCAGCTCCCCAGAAAGAACACTGAGAATTCAAGAGATTTCTCAGGACTCTTGAGAATTATGTCCTCTACAGCTGAATTCTCTGACACTTGGACAGCAATACAGATTCACACAGAAGACATGGGGCCTCCTACACTCAAGGCAAAACTCATCCGGTTCAAGTTGGTCCACTCCTCAGCGGCATGTGGTTGCTTGGAATAGCAACAAGCTGGTGCCTGCACTGAAGCTCTAAGCTGGGGAAGTGGCTGCTGCCCAAGCACTTGTCACTGAGGCAGGTCAGACCATCACTGCTGCCTGGAGAGGAGGACAGTTCTGTGCATGTTAACAAGCTCAGGGAAGAAGTCCACCCACTCACCTCAGCACCACATTAGGCTGGGGAAATGCAAACTGGACCCCATGCAAATATTTATCTTTGGGGACCTCCAAGAGACCTCGAGGGGAAAGAAAATAAATCTCTATGCCTGTTTACTCATAATGATTTCTAACAGTCCAGCATGTCATTAAACAGACCTCTCCAATGGCCACAGAGCTGTGTAAATACATTATAAATAATGGCACAGACCCTCTTTGCAGGGTGGTTGAAGGTGTAACGTTTGAACACATGATCCCTGTCTCCCAAATTGATCCCTCATCTGAGGGTCCAGGAAGCAAGGAGTTTGCTGAAGGATTTTATTTTCTTTTTTCAATAGAGTTTTTTTGTGGAGGGACTTCCATTTTAAAGGAGTATTTGCTCATTTTAACAGTTTTGGGGAAAAAAAACACACAGAAATTTGAAGAATGGAAAAAGACCTGAGTGAAGGATTTAGTGTACTTCATGCTCACCTTTGACCTACCCAAGGAAGGAGCTAGGATTAGTAAGCTGAAAACATTCCTTGAACATGATTTGAAAAATGACTTCCACAGGGTCTGTTTCCTTATCTGGCGGAACAACAAAGCTAATGTTGGACTCTGAGTTGACTCCAAGAAGGAAAAGAGCATGACCTCAGAGCACCCTCCCACAGCAAGGCCCCAGGTGATGCTGAGAAAGCACTTGCTTTTGGACAAGGCTCCAGCAGGCACACGCACGCACACACACTCCTTCTACACAATGACTTGGTATAAAGGAGGCAGGGAAATGGTTCTCCAGGCTAACGATTCTCCCTTATTAGTCACCCTTCCCTCCTCCTCCCAACTCTTACTGGCAGCTGGGCGGGGCAGTGACTCAGGAAGGCTGGCAGTGGGGAGAAGCTAGTTCACCATCACGGCTTAAAAAAATACTGAGGCCCTTACAAGTATAATTAACTCGTAAGCTTATAGTCATCTGGGAAGAGAAAAAGGGGGCCAATGAAGGGCTGCAGGTGTGTGTTTGGAGCAAGATGGGGAGGAGAGGCATTAGGACAATAGTAGGAAAATGGTAGCCCCTATCTTCATGAAGATGGTTCCTGTAAGCCAGGGAGTGACATTCTGATAACCTCTGCACACTTCTCCACCAGCTGTTCTGCGGTGGGAATCTCGTCAGTGCCCAACAAAGCCCCCTGTCACTGATGAAGCCAAGTCCCATTAGCGCCACACATCATCTCCTAGAGGAGGAAGTCAGCAGCGTCCTGGAATACAACGAGACCTCTAGAAGAAAAGGAGAGTTGGCAGCACTTGCATGAAACTCAGACCCAAGCCAGCAGTGAGAGCCGAGTGCCAGGACATACCAAGGTCAGGCGGGGGCGGGGGGAGTGCGGGGGGCGGGGGAGTGCGAGGGGAGCAACCGCCAAACCCCAGCGTTTCTAGGACTAAAAGAATTCTTCCTGAGCATGGTGGGTCCTTTTGCTGAGTGTATCTAATGTGAACATCTGGAGGGATGACACAGGTCCAAGGGAAACCCCACTTAGAGCCTCTGATTGTGTTTGGGGGTGGCACTTGTCATTGTCCTGCTCTTTTTTGTTTTTGTGCATAAGGCAAAATACCTCTGCCCTCCATCTTCACTGCTGAGCAGGGCAACAATAATCACATCACAGAAAGACCTCAGTGTCTGCCACCCTGACCCCTGCCTGTCCCTCCCTGTCACAGCTGGCCTCTCACACCAGTCGTGATGATGTAATTGCACCACAAGAGCTCCAACAGCGAACCTTAGGGAGGATAACACCCTAAGATTCTCAACACTCAATCACATGCTCCCCAGTCCTGATGTTCCAGACTGTGAACATCCCATTAGCATGATTTGTAACTGAATTCTTAACCAAACCCCACTGCTTCTGGCTCTTACTCAGGCCCAAACACAAAGGAATGAGTAAAAGCTGTTTTCTCCACAGCAGTATCTTGCCTCTTTGGTGGGTGGCTGGCATCTCCTCCCAACCCTTGGAAAGGAATTCAGCACACACCACCTTTGTCAGCCAACCCACCAGTCAACTGACTCTGGGGGCAGCTGCAGCAAGCCTGGCCTCAGCTGCCAGGTGGAGGGGAATAGCCCGACAGGCAGGGGGCTGCTGCATTGGCTCTGCCCTCTCCTGGAGTCCAAATCTGTGGCCCACGGTCTAGGCTTCCACCCCCAAAACAAGCCTCCCCCATCCTGATATGTAATAAATTAAAATGTCACTGGAGCCAAAACCGGTTTGGCTCAGTGGATAGAGCGTCGGCCTGCGGACTGAAGGGTCCCGGGTTCGATTCCGGTCAAGGGCATGTACCTTGGTTGCGGGCACATCCCCAGTGGGAGGTGTGCAGGAGGCAGCTGATCGATGTTTCTCTCTCATCGATGTTTCTAGCTCTCTGTCCCTCTTCCTTCCTCTCTGTAAAATATCAATAAAATATATTTAAAAAAAAAAATGTCACTGGAACTTTCTCCTAATATCCTTTCTAAAAGCCTGTCGGGTCAATTAAAGCCTTGGTGGCCTCTGCAGGGAGAGCCTGTCACACTTGGTGTCTCAGACACTTTTCATCATCTGGTCCCATTGTGACTCCCAAGGTTGTGTTTTGTTGTTGTTTTGTCAATCCTCACCTGAGGACATTTTTTCCATTGATTTTTTAGAGAGAGTAGAAGGGAGAGAGAGAGAGAGAAACATCAATGTGAGAGAGACACAGAGATTGGTTGTCTCTACATGCAACCCAGGTATGTTCCCTTGTCTGGGAATCAAACCTGAGACCCTTCGGTGCACAGGCCGACACTCTAACCACTGAACAGCACAGGCCAGGGTGATGACTCCCAAGGTTGAGAGGGGCCTGGGCTCAGTCTGACTGGGGAACAAGGACTTGTGTGAAGCTGGCTCTGCAGAGCACACACACACTGTGTTTACTTAGATTTAACACTGATGTGAAGAAGTTTAGATAGGAGCTCATGAAATCATGATAAACCCCAAACCCCACCTCCACCCTGGAGCTGCAGCTGATCAGCCCCAGAGTAGCCATTGATTATGGTAACAGGAAACCCCAGAGTCTAGAAGGAGACTCAGAGGCTGGCCTGCAGCTTTCTGCTTTCAAAAAGGAGGCATATAAGACATCGCATTTCCATGGCACAGGAAAGTTTCAAGTGAGATCGTACTGACAAACACGGGTGGCACAGGTGGGCTGAACTACTGTGTGGATATGGCGATAAGCACTTTCATCAGCAGTTACTAAATAATGCACACTATCTGAATGCCTTGACTATATTGTCTCCTTTAACCCACACTACAGCCCTGAGAGGTAAACATCACTATCATTTTAGAGAGGAGGAAACTGAGCCCCAGCCCCACAATCCAACAACTAGCAAACGATAGACCCAGGCTTTGAACCCAGGTCTGTCTGGCTATAAAGTTTCCCTGTCACAATAGCTGGTCATATCTCCCAATGGCATAATCTTCACACTGGATTTCTGATTTCACTCCTGTTATCAGCCCTCAGCAGGAAGCCTGAGGGCCATTTCCCAGATCAGGAATGTACAATAAACAGCTCACCGCACCAATAAAAGACATTACGCCAGGCTATCAGACAAGTGGCCAACGCTAGTAGCGTTGATCCTCTGAGAAGAAAACACTGGCTGGAGAAGGGGACATTTTCATTGCCCCCTGAGGAAGGAATGCAGGGGGATTCTTCATCAGGGATCAGCTTCTTGCTGCTTCCAAACACACTCCTTGGTGTCTTCACAAGCCAACACACACACACACACACACACACACACACACACACACAGCCAGGAAATGAACCCTGCCATCTTCCTGGAATTTGCTACCTCACTCCAGCTCAAGTCACTGGGCCCCATGGAACTAGGGTTGCCAGATTTAGCAAAGAACAAACAAACAGAATAAAACCCCAGTTAAATTCAAATTTCAGATAAACAAATTTTAGTGTATATCCCATGCAATATTTGTGACTACTTAACTTAAAAAATTAAATTTGCTTATCTTAAATTCAAATTAAACCAGGGTCCTGTATTTCATCTGGCACTACTCTCCTAAAAAATAAAAAGAAGCATGTTAATAGAGGTCAGAAACGATCTCACAGATGATGACTGGGATTTAACCAAGTCATCTAGGCCCTGAATAAGACCCAGAGAATCCTTACTGCACCCTCCAAGGGGCCCTCCCTTGAGAGCATCTTCCCACCAGGAAAGACGGAGAGAGCATCTTCCCACCAGGAAAGACGGAGTTAGTAGCCCGGATCTCTAAGTCCCCTAAGAGAGGTAAAGGAGTCGATGGTGCAGTGATCTCTTTGGTTGCAAGTGCACATTCCTGTTTCCTCAGTTCCTGTTCATGGGTAAGTGTCCCTGCAACATTCTCCCCTTCTGGAGACCGAAAAGCCCCTTCCCTCTCCTACCCGGAGCCCATTTTTAACAAAGCAGCTAAGATCTCCCAGCTGGAACTCCTCTTTCACAAAGATTTGCTTGGGGGAGCAGATGGGAAGAATGGTGGTTACGTAGCCAAAAAAATTACACTGGATGCCAGAGCAAGTTCACACTTGAAAACACCAGCTCTGTCCAATGTTTTCCTTTTTCAAGTGCAAGCATGTTGCTGAAATCTACATGGCACTTCAAAACAAGATTCTGAAAGAGCAGCAAGTGGGTTTCACTGGCACCAAATTCTTTCCCTTCTTCCCTGCTCTACAGTGAAACAGACCTCAATGTTTCCACATCACCATCTATGGGAAGCCTGTTACATCCTCCCTGGGAAATCCAGGGCCCAACCTACCAGGAGAGCAAACTCCCCAATGTAGTTCTGAAACCAAAATTCTGTATGGCCTCTCCTACCTGGTTCTTATCTCTAAGTCAGTGGTCGGCAAACTCATTAGTCAACAGAGGAGCAAACGGAGGCTCGCGAGCCACGACCACTGCTCTAAGTCATCTGGATTGCACACCCACAGAAAGCGACACCTGGTTTTGCAAGAATTTAGGACCAACAGCTTGAACTCAGCTTCCTCTGGACAAGTCAACCAAGCCCCCACCCCCTGCCAGGCTACCCATGTCAGTAAAAGGCAGTCCCCACCAGTTTCCTAACAGCTTGGCTCAGTGTGTCTGAGCTCCATTCCTGGAGGAAGATCAGGGTGACCTGTGACCTTGGCTAACCTTAAGGCAATTACAGTTACTCTTTTCTGAGTCCAGGATCAATGAATTCTCGGTGGGGTGGGGCTGGGGTGGGGGGGTTAGGAGGATTAGAGGGGGAGTCTGCCCCCAAGAGGAGCTTAATGAGAATACCCAAGAGGCTGCTGGCCGGTGTAGTGGTTAGAGCGTGAACCTGCGGGTTCAATTCCTAGTCAAGGGCACATGCCTGGGTTGCAGGTTCAAACCCCAGCTCCTGTGGAAGCACATGTGGGAGGCAGCCGATTGATATGTCTCTCTCATATCGATGTTTCTCTCTCTCCTCCCTCCCTTCCACGCTCTCTAAAAATCAATGGAAAAAATGTCCTCGGGTAAGGATTTTAAAAAGTGTACTTAGTATGCTATTTTATATTGAAAAACTATTTATTATTTTTGCAATGTAAACTACAGAGTCTGGGGAAAATGTTGCCTAATAAAATCAGTTTTTTCTAAGTGAACAACTATAGCAGAAGGAGGGTAAATTACCAACTTCTGGTAAATAAGAATGTCCAGTCTCCATGTCTCTAAAAAGAACATACACCCTAACACAATCTTGGTCTTGAGTCTTCAGTTCTATCTGACAATCTAGATCTAATTGCTTGGAAATGAGCTTTGGTTCTTACGTTTTTTATATATCAAAGACACTTTGGTTTAACTGATTTGGGTCATGTGTTCCATTTTTTAGTGAGAACTTACAGGTAAAGATGCAAATAAATTGGGAAATTTTTGATACACCAAGTTTAAGAAAAAGAGCTATATATGTGCAATGGTGTTACACTGCAAATGTTATGAGTAACCAATAGGGTTTGATACACTATGTGCATTTCAAGTAAGGTTTGTTATATTATTCAAACTATGTAAAAATAGTGATGTGCAATTTGAAACAGGTGCCGTGGTTTAGCAGAGTATGACAAGATCAAACAGCAATTTATAAGGAAAGAGTGATGGGGAGAAATAGATTATTTTGATGGATTCTATTTTTAAAGTTATCTAATCGAAATCTAAGCCAACTTTTTATAAAACCCTACCTAAGCTAAGCTACAATGAAGAACTGGCCAGTGAGCCTCTAACATGCCCTCGAGAAATATATTATGATTCAGGAATATTAAATAAATGTACTACTCAGCAAGAATGCCTTAGCTCTCCTATAGATTAGAAATTTGAGCATGTTCAAGGCCATTAAGGACAGCCCAGAGCAAAATAAAAGAAAGTAAATTCTGGTACTACTGGGCTTAGAGACATCCTCCCCCTTTCAAACAAAAGGCAAGTGGAAAAAGAGGAGTTTTCATTTGTACTTTAGCCCTGGAGCAAATATTGGTGAGGTTTGCCTTATCCCTCCCTCCCCATGTTGGGGTAGGTGGGTATGAACAGCAGAGCTCCCCTGGAGGGGCGGCAGTGCTGCAGTCCAGAGAGAGACTGAGGGGGGGGGGAGGAACCACGAATGACAGGGCCCAGTGGAGAAGGAATGGAGTGACCGGCCATCCTGTTTGTCCAAGACAGAGAGAGGGGTTTCCTGAAACCAGGAAGGTCCTGGGCACACTGGAATGCTGGGTCACTCTCAGAGGCTGGAGGAACTGGCAAGAGTGGCTCTTGCAGGGGGAACTAAGCAGGTCAAGCGTTAACTACCCAAACTGTGGGGAGAACCAGGACTGTGGAAGTTGGCTTGGTCCCCCAGGCATCTGTGACACAGTTTGGCTCCCCAAGGGAATCGACTCAACTCCACCTCTTACTTCCCTTGAAGTTCAATGGAAAAACACAACTTTACACCAACACACACAGAGTCACACACATACGCAGACACACACTATATGTTTTAGTTATGTGCTAGAAAATAAAAGAGCAAATTCTAGGATACATACAAGTAAGGGAAAGTAAAAGGAATTGACATTTCATTTCCTAGCCACTGAATCAAATTTATTTTGATTAAAAAGAATTTTAATTACAAAAGCAATAGCCTCATTATAGGAAAAAAATAGTTACAGAAAATTTTTTAAAAAGAGCAGACTCCCATTCTACTCAGAAACAACCACTCAATACCCAGGTGAACTTCCCGCTCTGCTCCTGGCCCACATCCTTGGCAGCACATGAGAGTAACCTGGGAAGCTTTTTAAGGAGTGAAGCCTGGGACACCCCCCGGAGATTCTGATTTCATTGGTCTGGTCTGATTTCATGGTTCTGCCATCAGTATTTTTCTAAGGTGCCTCCAGGGATTCTGAGATTCAGGGAAAGTTGGGAAGCACTGCTCTAGGCCCTTTTCAATGTGTGAATCCTCTCCCTGAACACAGACACATACACACAACACAAACACGCCCAGGCACACATGTTTACATGATATCTGGCATACTATTATATTTCCTGCTTTTCTCACTCAACAATATATTGTGAATAGTTTCTATTGTTAACAAATCAGTTTTGGTTTTCCAATGTATGATTTAATTCATTTAACAAATTCAACAAATTCCTATTGTTGAACGTTTTCATTGTTTCCAAGTTTTGCTCTCACCTCATAATGATTAAAATTCAGGACTTGGGAGTTGGACGGCTTTTTTTTTTTTTAAATATATTTTATTGATTTTTTTACAGAGAGGAAGGGAGAGGGATAGAGAGTCAGAAACATCGATGAGAGAGAAGCATCGATCAGCTGCCTCCTGCACACTCCATACTGGGGATGTGCCCGCAACCAAGGTACATGCCCTCGACCGGAATCGAACCCAGGACCCTTCAGTCCCCAGGCTGACGCTCTATCCACTGAGCCAAACCGGCTAGGGCTGGACGGCTTTGGTCTGAGTCCCAGGCGCTCGTGACATTGCAAGTGACATCAGACAAGTCACTTAACCTCAGGTTTCTCATCTGTTAAATGGGGCAAGAGTGGTGCCTAGCTTTTAAATGAGGTAATACACATGAGATACTAACCATGAGCTTAAACAGTATTCATTATTATATTACTACTCATCATTGCCCACTTCCCAAATTATTTTCTTAGAATAAATAATCATAATTTCAATTTTGAGTCTATATGTCTTTTTATTGTTGAGGTATCAGAGTTCTTTATATATTCTGAAAACAAATCAGATATATGATTTGAAAACATTTCCTTCCATTCTATGGGGTGTCTTAGTACTTTCTTGACAGCGTTCTAAGAAGCACCAATTTTTATGAAGCCCAGTTTATCTTTTTTCCTCCGGTGGCTTGTGATTTAGGTGTCATGTCCTAGAATCCGTTGTTGAGCAGCCTTAAAGACCACAGCAATATGTAAGTGTTGTGGCAAAATGCACACTCGCATTTAAAGCTGCCACCTGGAAGTTCCTTGTGTTATTGATGCTCACATTTCATTGGCTATGCATGTCACATAGCTTTGTCTAATTTAAGGGGACAGAGAAGTGCAGTCTTACCATGTGTCTGAAAAATGTGGAAAGTCAGAAATATTTGGTAAACAGCACTAATGACCACTATGATTTAACTTACACTTAAGAAACACCAAATTTGCAATTACCAAAAATACAACCAGATTTTACGTCCATATATGAGAAATGGTCACATGAAAAAGATTTAACATCTTCAGCAAGTCTGGGCCAAACTATATTGTTGATTATGTGAATGGTGACTTTTACATAAGGAAATGAATGTAATTCTTCTTAGATTTTAGTTAACAGGAAGACCTTTATTTATAGATAAACTAATGCACTTCCCTTTTATTTTGGAATAAGAAATATGTTTCTATTTTTACTTGTGTTGCTAGGAAGCTCAGAGCTGAAATTAATGACCGCCTCTTTTCCTCCCAGTATAGCTAACACTCTTTTTCAAATAAGGTATTTTTTCCAAATGTTTATTTTAGTTGTCGTGTATCATGTGTTGTTTTTTTTGTTGTTTTTTCTGAACTGCCTCATTTTTTCCAGGCAGTTAGGAGATAAATTAGAAATAAATTACAGATTTTTTCCAAATATAGTACTTAGGGGAATATTATGCTTAATTTTCTAATTTTACAGATATTTCTGTCTTGTTTGTGCATCAAAATTACATAACTAATATCATAATGCACTGATGATATCAGATTGGTACAACATGAGTAAGGGTTTCAGAAAATGGATGAAGGTTCCTTTTTACTCTTCGAGTAGATACTTTGGTAACTGCATGATACTCTCCATTTACACTATTGTGTGAGGGTAGTATGGAAATTAAGTCACAAGGCTCAAAAACACCCAACATAAAAACATACAAAAGATTTAAAAAGACATTTCTCCAAAGAAGATACACATATAGCCAAAAGCACATGAAAAGATGCCCAGCATCATTAGTCATGAGGTAAATGCAAATCAAAATCATTTCACAGCCCTGGCCAGGTAGCTCAGTTGATTAGAATGTCATCCTGATACACCCAGGTTGCAGGTTCGATCCTTGCAGGGTACATATAGGAGTCAACCAATGAATGCATAAATAAGTGGAAAAGCAAATCGGTGTTTCTCTCTCTTAAAATAAACAACAACAACAACAACAAACCCACTAGGGGAGACATATGTACTACTATTTGTAATACTTTAAACAATTTAAAAAAACCCACTAGGATGGCTATAATTAAAAGGAGAGACAATAACAAGTGTTGAAGAAGATGTGGAGAAACTGAAACCTTTGTGCACTGCTGTATATAAAATGGTGCAGCCACCATGCCAAAGAGTTTGGCAGTTACTCAAAAGTTAAACATTACGTTATCTTACGGCCCAGCAATTTTTTCCCTTAAGTACGTACCCAAAAGAATGAAAAGCATGTTCACACAAAACTTACACAAGAATGTTCATAGCAGCATTATGCACAATAGGCAAAAGGTAGAAAGAACCAAATGTTCATCAACTGGTGAATGGATAAACAAAATGTGGTATATCCACATTCAAAGGAATATTATTGAGCAATAAAAAGGGAATGACGTTCTGATACATGCTACAACATGGATGGACCTTGAAAACATTATGTGAGTTCAAAGAAGCCAGACACAAAAGGCCACATGTTGTATGATTCCATTCACATGAAATGTCCAGAATAGGTAAATCCAGAGAGACAGAAAGCATATTAGTAGTTGACGAGGGCTGAAGGGGTAGGGGAATAGAGAGTGACAGCCAATTAGTACATGGTTTGGGGTGATAAAAATGTTCTCGAATTAGGCAATAGTGATGTTTGCACAACTATGTAAATATACTAACCACCACTGAATTGCATACCTTTAAAAAATATGTTTTTATTGATTTCAGAGGGAGATGAAGGAAGAAGAGAGAGAAACATCAATCAGCTGCCTCGTGCATGACTCCCCTTCCTGCACGTCCCCTGCTGGGGATAAAGCCTGCAACACCAGCATTTGCCCTGACCAGAAGCAAATTGGTGACCTTTTGGTGGATGGAACAATGCTCAACCAACTGAGCCACACTGGCCAGGGCTGAATTGTATATTTTTAAGTGGCATAATGTGGTGGATGTGAACTATCCTATCTAATAAAGAGGTAATATGCAAATTGACCCTCACGCCCTCACATCACAAGATGGCCACCCCATGTCATCACAAGATGGCTGCCCCCACGTTGTCACAAGATGGCCACCACAAGATGGCTGCCCCATGTCATCACAAGATGGCTGCCCCATGTCATCACAAGATGGCTGCCCCCACATCATCACAAAATGGCCACCCCCACGTTGTCACAAGATGGCCACCCTTACATTGTCACAAGATGGCTACCACAAGATGGCCGCCCCCACGTCATCACAAGATGGCCACCCCCACATTGTCACAAGATGGCTGGCAGGGGTGGGCAGTTGGGGGCGACCAGGCCTGCAGGGGAGGGCAGTTGGGGGCGATCGGGCCAGCAGGGGAGCAATTAGGTGTCAATCAGGCTGGCAGGGGAGCAATTAGGGGGTGATCAGGCTGGCAGGCAGAAGCGGTTAGGGGCAATCAGGCAGGCAGGCAGGCGGGTGATTAGGAGCCAGCAGTCCCAGATTGTGAGAGGGATGTCCAACTGCCAGTTTAGGCCCAAACCCTAAACCAGCAGTCGGACATGCCCTGAGGGGTCCCAGATTGGAGAGGGTGTAGGCTGGGCTGAGGGACACCCCTTCCAGTGCACAAATTTTGTGCACCAGGCCTCTAGTATCTCAATAAAAAAAAAAAATCTTTTTAAATAATGCTAAAGTCAAAATGAAGCCTCACTCAGTTTGGGTCACTGAGTGACTTCAAGTAGCAATACCCCCTCAACTATTGTTGAGTTAAACAACTGAGATCTTAAAAATATTGCTGTGTAAATTCACCTATACTTACTGATATAAAAACAAATTGCTTTTAAAAGGAATAAGTTTGTATGGACTCCAAAGTTAATTTACATTATTTTCATTATTATGTTACATAGATATATGCAAATATAAATTTCAGTTTACGGTCCTTGAGCTTATGTATACAAACAACAATAAAGTCAAAACAAGCTTACAGATTAAACACATACAAAATTCCAATTATCAACAATAAACCAATGTGGGAGATGATGCTATGTGCTGAAAATGAATCACACATTGACGCCAGGGTGCAAGTTTCTCATGTCTGACAAGCATACTGTGTCATACCATATAACACTTCAATTCTCCATCACTTAGCACAGATGCATCTCATTAACCAGCAATTCTATATTACACCAACACAAAAGGAAATACCACACAAATTATGGACAAAGAAATATTATGGCAGTATTTATTTATAAACTGATAGTGTAGGTTGCCTAGAATATAGTTATATTCGCTTTTTTGGATTTTCATCACAATAAAACATTTCATTTTTTATTCTCTTAGCAAAATCTCACGTCTCCAAGAATGCATTTGCTGACCCATAGAGGCTTTATAACTGCTATAACCTAGGCCACTGGTTTTCAAATTCGAGCGTGCATCAGAATCACCTGTTTGCTGGGCCCCACCTTCAGAATTTCTGATCCTGTAGGTCTGGGGTGGGGCCCATGAATTTGCATTTCTAACAGTTCCCTAAGTGTAATTGATGCTGGTGCTCCAAGGACCACTCTTTGAGGTTCACTGCCCTCTATCTTTCAAATATTAGGTGGCTCTCTGATAACCATCAGTTCAAGACAGATTTCTATGGAAGGAACCAGACAGCCATCAATTCAGGGATACACTCTCCTTTGAGGCCTGAAAAAAACATTCTGTAATAGTTAATTTCATGTGTCACCTTGACTGGGCCACAGGGTTCCCAGACATTTGGTCAAGGAGAGTGTGTCTGTGAGGGTGTCTTTGGATGTGACTAACATTTGAATCAGTAGACTGATTAAAGCAGGTTGCCCTCCCTAATATAGGTGGGCCTCATCTAATCAGTTGAAAGCCTGACTGGAACAAAAAGCCCTCCCCTTAGTAAGGAGGACTCCTGCCTGACTGCCTCGAGCTGCCTTGTCCTGCCTCGGGACTCAAACTGAAACTGTCACACTTTCCGGGTCTTGAGCCTGCTGGCATCCAGGCTGGAACACCATCCTTCGCCTGAGTCCCCAGATTGCTGACCTGTCAACCTCCATAGTCATGTGAACCAATTCCTTAAGAAAAACCTCTTTCTCTATATACATTCTATTGGTTCTGTTTCTCTGGAGAACCCTGACTAATACAAAAACTAATGAGCCTTGCTTGGATTTTCACTCCGACTGGGCCCAGAGGTAGAATGGGGAAATTCTCATTAATAAACCTTCGTGATCCATTCACCTCCAGTCAAAGGTTTCTATAGCAACCTGAGTTCCTAAGTGAGGCTCAGGCCACATTTTCACAAACTGCAAGCTAGATGAGTGGAAATAAGTAATCCCTTATGATCAACCAAGAAAATGAGAACTAATAAAAGACTAGCCACCAGTGCCTGAGTTGAATTAATTCACCAAGATTTAGGACTACAGAACACAGGGCACACACCACATGACTACCTAATTTCTTGAGGTACCACAGTGATTTCACACCACTGCCGCTGTTTTAAATATTAAAAAATATTTCTCTTCTTCCTTTTTCTTAATTTCTCCAAACAATCTGAGTGTCCACATAGTGTCATTCTGAATATCAATTTCATCATTTGCTAGCTGTGACGACCTTGAACAGGTTACTTAACCTATATAAGCCTTGGTTTACTCATCTGTTCACTAGGAATAAGAATTGTAACCTGGATCTAACCCACACAAAAACAGAAACCACTTTTAAGCATTCATCATAGAAAGAGCTTAATGCAGGGAATTATTTCCACAGATGAAGCAGGAGCTGAGAGGAAGGAAGCCACAATGACCCTGGGGTGGAAGACCAAGCGAGGAGATGAAATGATGGAAGTTCAGGGTCACCTCAGGAAGCTGGGTCTCCGAGGGCTTGTCTGGCAGCTGCCACCAGAGCAGCCACCTGAGGCAGAGGCGGAAGTGAGGGCCTCTCTGACTTCTCCCATCCCCTTACCTTTCAGTCCTACCAACGCCTTTCACTGGGCACACCATCCAGATATAGCCTGGGAAACACATCTATGAGCTGGCTTTTCTATGACACAGCACAGGGGCTCCATCTGAGGACCGACAGGCACGGGGCCAGCAACGCCTGCAACGATTAAGTGACAAAACACGTAAAGTCCCTGGTCGACTACAGATGGCAGGGTCTGGAAGTCGTGGATTTTAAATTGGGGCTCTTGTGTCTTACTCGCTTTTTCTTCACCCCCTTCCACAAATTTTCCATCCTCACGGATTCTTTGTCCTCCTACTCTCATCACCCAGTGCTCTCCTCCCACCTCCTCGCCCACACTCAGCAGCAGACAGCAAGTTGGCTGGCCTCCCAATGAGCCTACAGACTCCCTGAAATCCTAGGGATAGTGGTTTCATGGTTTAGCGGCCAGATCCAATGATGTCCTCCTTTTCTCAGAGCCTGAATCCCCTGCCTCCACACACGAGGTCACAAAGGCATGACCACCACAAATAAGGCAATGGGATGTGTTGGCCCTTCATCCTGAAGTTCTCCCTCCGCCTGGACCCATCACCAGTTGCCACATTGGACTGTGCAGTTTGCCACTGAGTCACCTCCTTCCAACACTCTGGCTGGGTCTAATTATCTGAAGAAGGGGCAGAATGAGAGAGATGACCTCTGGCCCAGCCGACATGGTTCAGTGGTTAAGCATCAACCTATGAACCAGGAGTTCACAGCTCGATTCCCTGTCAGGGCACATGCCTGGGTTGGGGGCTCCATCCCCAGTAGGGGGCATGCAGGAGGCAGCCAATCAATGATTCTCTCTCATCACTGATGTTTCTCTCTCTCTCCCTCTTCCTTCCTCTCTGAAATCAATAAAAAAAATATATATTTTTTTTTAAAAAAAAGGAGATGACCTCCGAGTCCCCTTCCATCCCTATCATCCTATGATACTATTGATGAAGTTAAAAGGCAACCACAAAATGAAGGCCACCCCAGTGGCCCTGCCCATGTCCCAAATCTAAGCCTAGTCAGTCTGCGCTTACCAGAAACACCTCAGTCAAGGAAATCTAATACCAATCACAACCCTCCAACTCAGCTTTAGCTAGAAAATAGGACCTGCTGACCTTAGAGGAAAATCTCTGCCCTCCTAGCCAACCATGCTGCTTCCTCGTTGCATCTTCTAATTCACTGTAACACTTGCTCTTGTCCCAAATCCCTCAGGGAGAATGCTCCACTGCTTGTGAGGCACTGTACTCCCTCAATCCATGGAATGGTTTCTCTTGAAGAAAGGAGATCAAGCCTGCTGTTTGGGTTTGTCATTGGACACTACTATGGTTTGCATTTCCGTAAGGCTGGGCTGAGGCATATTCCCTGCCTGTCTGTGTGACAGCTGGCCAGAAGCAAAAGTCCCCAAATTCTTAGACCTGATGCAGAGTGATTTTCTGTTAACTGAAGAGGCATTTAAGAACAAAAGACCGCTATGCTTATCCTAGGAGCAGCATAATATTCTCAAGTCCAACCCTCCTTATGAATAAATTATTTGAAGATTCAAATAATTCAAAATTATGAAGGGAAAATTAGGGCAAGAAAAATTATGCCATTGCACAAGGCCTACAATGAAATTTCATGCCAATTTCTATCTTTACATTCTCAAAACCCTTGCACATTTTCCCTTCATATCTCCTCCCTGAGGTGTATAAAAGAATCATTCCTCTGTCCTTTAACATTTGGAACCCAGATGTGAAATCATCAACTTGACCAACAAATACCAGCCGTCGTGTTAAGTCCAACGAGGAAATGGCTGGGCAAACACTCACCTTTTTGCTTTGTGCCAGATTTGATACAAATCAGGGCAGCTTTATAGATACCTAAACCAGCCCTGCTCCCCCTGTGGTTCTCCCAGGGTAGTCCCCGAACCAGCAGCATCAGCAGCACCTGAAAACCTGTCAGAAATGCAAATTCTCAGGCCCCATCCAGCTCTCCTAAAATAGAAACTGTGGAGGGTAGGGCTCTGCAATCCGTGTGTTTTTTTAAATACTATATTTTTTACTGATTTCAGAGAGGAAGGAAGAGGGAGAGAGAGAGAGATAGAAACATCAATGATGAGAGAGAATCATTGATCGGCTGCCTCCTACATGCCTCACACTGGGGATTAAACCCACACAACCTGGGCATGTACCCCGACCAGGAATCAAACCATGACCTCCCGGCTCATAGGTCAATGCTCAACCACCGAGCCACTCAGGCTGGTCTACAATCTGTGTTTTAACTAGCCCTCCTGGTAATTCTGATGTATGTAAGGTCTGAGAAATACTGTTCTAGGAGGGGAAAAATCAGACAGAAATAGACAGATTCAAGTGAAACATATTATTGGTTATTTTCTAATGACCTAAATTTGAATTTAAATCCCAGATCTCCCCACAATCTGAAATCTACAGTCTTTCATATGCCTATTTTATTCAGTGCTCATTGTACTGGGAAGGCTTTTATTATTAAGGGAGGTAATGTCAAGTAAGAATACAATGGGATTTAGAACACGGCTACTATTGTCCTGTCAAAAAGAACAAATCCCCCTCTCCCAAACTGCCATTTTATGTTTGGGAGGAAAGGAAGGTTGTACGCCTTTTCCAAGCATGCCTCACTTTTGCTGGTAAATGCATCTTTCCTACAATTGGGTGGATGTGCACAAGAGCCCTCCTGTACCCACCGAGAAATAGCAGGCCCTGACGTGGAACGAAGCCGTATTTCCTTACTCCCCCCCCCCCCACCCCACCCCCACCACCACCTTGTAAAGCTCTTCATTCTTTCCAAGTAGAGAGGCGTTTGGGCAAAGAATTCTGCAGGGTGACAAAAAGCACTTTCTCTTCACTCTTTTGTTGTGCTGTTAGGTTTTAAATCCTTTTGACCTGAGAACAATACGCTGCGGAGTTACTTTGTTGCTGCTTTCCACTGCGCTTTCTCCGACCCTTGGAGTAACAGGCCGCATTTTAACCTCAGAGAACCCGCAGCTGCAGTGAATCCAAGTTTAATGTAAGGCAGGCAGTAGGTACTGTTACTCCTGCTCTTAGCTAGCCTGCTCTAAGGGGGTTAATTTTGAAAAAAAGCAATGTGACACTTCAGTTAGAAGGCCAGTTGGCAGGAAATGGACTCCCAAATCAATAGAATGCTAACCACCACCCTGGAGGGCACACAGCCCAGAGGTAATCTGGGAAATTTAGGAAGTCAGAGAAGATGACTAAATAAGAGAAAAAACAGCTAATTTCCTTTTTCCCTTTTTACGAAGACTATGATTGTAGACTGTAATCTTCTCATCACTAATGAAATGGAAAAAAAGGGGAAGTTTAACATATGTAGTAGTGTTAAATAACCATAACTGAATGCATGGGTAACATCAAAAAATATACATCTGGAATGGAAATACGTTGGGGACCTAGACATTTTATGTAGGATTTTTCCTAAATACAACTCCCTAAAGAAAACTCTAAACAAACAAACAAATGAAAAACAAACACACACACACACAAAAAAAAACTCCTCTAGCACTAAACCAAAAATATACTATATGTTCCTAAGCATTTGTTCCCAGTGATATACAAGCAGCTATAACTCACTATAGCCGCAAGTGAAATAAAGATTTGCTGGTTAGCTTGACAATTAGATTATTCTAGACAGTCAATCTGGGCAAATCATGTCCCAAAGCTAATGTTTCTACTTGTAATTATCTGTCTGTCTACAACCATCAAATTAACCAGATAAATGCAGTCTCCAACATGATGCACAGACAAGCTGCAGAGCCTCTGTTGGGGCCTCTACTCCTTTGGCTCCTTCTCCTTCCTCCATATATTACTATTTACCCTTCCTCCTTTTCCCTTCAAAAGTTACTTGGGCTAACGGACAGAAGTAGGCCACCTGGCCTATAATTTATAGAAGAATTTATTTGCAATGTTCTAAACCTGGCTTTTGTTTTAACCTCTAACAGCTCAGGCATTCCACCAAAAAAGGCTCATCTTTGCAAAAGTACCGAGAACACAGAGATTGAGACACACAGACCAGTGCTTCAGTTTTCAGAGTGTTGTTTCATGGCCTGATGTGTCTCATCCCACAGCCCTGAGAGGTGGCAGTCATCTTATTTGACTTTCCCAAGACCCTTGAAGGCAAAGATGCCCTACAACTTAAATCTCCTTCTCCTAAATGCTCTGAGACTGGGCTGGAATGTATTTATTTATAGGAGTCAAATACCAAGGAAGGCGTAATTCTGATGCTCTTAGCATGAGGGCAGCATACAGAAAAACGCCTGCAGCAGGATGGAAATGGACGGGTGTGTCTGAGCTTGGTATCTGTATTTGTGACGTTGATATCTCTAAACTAGAGTGTTCTAACCATGTCATTGACACGCCCCTGTCCATGCCTTCACAATGCCAGTAAAAATGAGAAAATGAAGAACTTTAGTCCTCCAGGTATGGCAAAAACACAATGGCAACTGAAGAATTTCTCAAAGCCCTGAAACAATATTATAGGTTAGTAATTATAACATTTTTGGACATGAGATTTGTTTTATTTCAGGAAAGCCAGACCTACACATATTTTAAGTTATAATGTTCCATAATTGAGAAAACTTCCAGATTCTCCTTTCAAAATCCCTGGAGTCAAGGAATCCAATAACTTAAAGAGGAAGCTTAGCCTAAATGAGACTAAGGTCTCATTGCATACCATCTTTTTTTTTGTTTTCTTTTCTTTTTTTTTAATTTTAGAGAGAAAGGAAGGGAGAGGGAGAGAGAGAAACATGAATGTGAAAGAGAAACATTGTTTTGTTTCCTCCCATACACACCCTGACTGGGGAATCCAATTCGAAACCTGGGAATCTGCTCTGACCAAGAATCTAACCTGGCGACCTTTTGGTATACGGAACGATCCTCCAACCAACTGAGCCACCTGGCCAGGGCTCGTTTTCACAGATTGGGGATTGTTCCGTTCTACAAATTCAAAATCTCAAAAGTCAGCTACCTTAACCATAGTAATTAAGCCCAAGGGAAACTATTCATTCTAGCCAAACTCTGTCAACACTGTTTTTTATCTAAGAGCTAATTTATTGAATTAAACGGAGTAAAACCTTCCCTGTGACTAGATACACTTCCATGTTCCAACCAGGACACCCCTTTATATATAGTGGGGTTTTTAGTGGTATTATTGAGAAAAGGTGGACATTTGAGAATGTTAGAACAAGTATTGCATGGGAAACTTAAGTATGGGATGGCTTTAATGCATAAAGCAAATAGGAAGGAAGTTCTAAAATGAAAAGTAGTTGATAATTCAAGGAGAGAAATTTCTCAATATGCACAGAGAAAGGTCCAGGGGAGATAAATACTTTTATCTGGGATACTTTAGAGTAACCTGAAGACTAGCCACCTAAACCATCCCTTAAAGATTTAGAAATAAGGAAGCCAGTCAAGAGGTATTGTCTCTGGTCACATAGTTAAGAGGTGAACTCGGCTAGTACTTATCCAGTGCTCCTTTGTATCGTTGAGAATGCATTTCATTGTAAGAAACAATAAACTCAAATTGGCTAAAAACAAAACTGACTTACTGGTTTCTAGACCTGGAGGTCAGAGTTGGATTTGATTCAGTCACTGAACTACATTAACAGTGGTCCAGGTTCTGTCGTTCTTCCTGCTCTGACACTGTGGATGAGCTCCGTGGGGACTGTCCACCGGGTCCCAGACACATGGCCTCTCCGTGTGCCTTGGATTTCTCAAATGGCAGCTGTATTCCGAGAGGGAATATCCCATGATTGAGTTTTCAAAGGGACCCAGAGGCTTCTTATGACCTGCAAGGCTTCTTATGACCTGCCCTTAGAAGCCCCAGGATGTCATTTCTACAACATTCTGTTGGTCAAGCAAGCCACTAAGGCCAGCCCAGATGTACAGGGAAGGGGAGTAGTCTCCACGTCTTGAGAGAAAGAGCAATAGGTGTGTACAGGGAGAAGGAAACTTGGAGACTCTGTACCACAACATAAAATGACTGGGCATCGTACAGGCAGTGCCCTATTCATAAACCTCTGACTAGCTGTCACTGCCTGCGTGCTGAAGACCAGACTCCTGGCCTTTGAGACCCTCTGCTTGGCCCACTTTACTTTTCCAGGCTCATTTTCCACCGTTCTCAGTCACTTGTTGTGATTGCCTAAACCAACTCTGTGTTTTTCCACCTCTGTGCTTCTGCTATGACATGCCCTTTTCTGTAAAAGCCCTCTCCATTCACGTCTGAACTAAATCTTACCCCACTAAGGCCTAGCTCAAATCCCTTCTGCGCCTGACCTGACTACCTCAGGCTTAGATTTCAAACCTTTCTGAACTCCTCCCACCACACTTCCCCGTGGATCAGTTCATTTGGTAATATCATATGATAGCAGGGCCAGAAAAGGCTATGGATGAGTTTTGCTCATTATTTTCTTGGCTTAATCTTTCACAATAAGCATTTAGTTGTATGTGTTTTAATATGTTTTTATTGATTTCAGAGAGAGGAAGGGAGAGGGAGAGAGAGATAGTAACATCAATGATGAGAATCATCAATAGGCTGCCTCCTGCACACCCCATACTGAGGATCGAGCCCAAAACCCAGACCGGGAATCGAACTATGACCTCTTGGTTCATGGGTCAACACTCAACCACTGAGCCACACCAGCCGGGTACAAGCATTTCGTTTTATAATATGAAAACAAACTTAAAATTTTACACAAAGGATAATAGAAATACATTAGAACAATTGATAACAGCTAGAATAATCTCCAAAGTTTCATAAAGAAAAATGGCTTACTCTGGGGATACTTAAAAAAAAAAAAAAAACAACTAAATGAAACTAGCTCATGGCTCTATCCACCATTAGTGTTCCACTATTCCTATGTGTTTTCCTCTGGTTTACCATTTTCATATTCCAATGTTCTCTCTGAGACTGTTTAGCAAGAGTGAGGAATTGGGAGGGTCAGGAAACTTTGAGAGCTGAACGGGCACTCCCTGTAACCTGCATAAAATATTTGACAATTGAGCCATTGAGTCCGAAGTCAGCCTTAGCCCTGACCCTGGACTCACCATCTTATGAATGTGGAAAGGAGTAAGATATGAATCAGACCAAGGCCACTTCCCTCTTCAGGCTATTTCACAATGTATAGCCTGGAAAATTGCCATCCCCAAAGAGAAAATCTGCTCTTCCCTGAGTCTGTTTTTCACAACAAAGCTCTATAAATAGATTTTTCTGCTACCTCAGCCTTTGCTCAATGTTAGCTTCCTTAAGTTAAAAAGAAAAGGAAAAAGACACAGGGAGCAGCCTCCACAAGGAGGTCCTGCAAGCCTTCTACCAGCTTTCAGACAGGGCTACCCATTCCTCATAACAATAAGATCTTATATTTGTCAAGGCCTACAGAAAAAGGCATTTACAGCCTCCTCAGAATTAACAACCCTGAATGCATCCCTCCTTCCAACCATATATCCCTCTTGGTGGGTCTGGGATTGGTTTGCCAACTCCTTCACGAGCTCCAATGAAGGGAAAGTGCTGTGATAACCCCTGGTCCTTCTCACATGTACCTGGTGGAGAAAACAGATGATAGATGAGCCTTCCTTGCCTTTCTAAAGTAGCTTGGAAGATAACTATACACTGAGATGCCCTTGATATCTATAAAGGATGAAAGTGGGTGTTGCCCCTGGAAAGAAAATTAGGTAAAGAAATAAGGATGAAATGGGGTCCCTGAATTTTCCATGTGACTGTATCTTAAGGAGATATTCCTGAAGTGAATATTGTGAAAGATACCATTTCTCCCTCTTACACAAATCCATTCCATACAAGATGTCACCTGCTACATGAAACTACCAGGAAAAAACCCCATCAAATTCCCAATGAGGGAACAGAGAGAAGGGCAGGGTG
Organism: Plecotus auritus; assembly: GCF_963455305.1. Classification (NCBI taxonomy): domain Eukaryota; kingdom Metazoa; phylum Chordata; class Mammalia; order Chiroptera; family Vespertilionidae; genus Plecotus; species Plecotus auritus. The sequence goes on from NC_137776.1 coordinate 48,288,764, forward strand.
GATAAGCACAGCTGACTGTAAGTCAGGGTTCCAACCTGTCTTCAACCATCTAAATCCTTCCAGCTGGTGTGGAAAGGGAGATGGCAGAAAGCTACAGAACTTTCTGAAATAGAAATACTTCGCAGTCAAAATGTGTCAGAGCTCACTGTCAGACCTACAAGGCCACCCTGCCCTCATCCATTAACCTCCATGGCCCAACCCTCTCGTGTGTTTACTGAGATGCGAAGCTCAGGGAGAGGGGTGTTATGATGACCCAAGCAGCTGCCAGCTGAGTGCACGGCCATTACATGGTTGTCTAGACTTTTACCCCTTGAGTTATGATGAAACAGATGGATAAACCTCACAGAATCCCCTCAGCAGTAAATTCCTCTCAGAGAACTTTATTTGCAAAAACACTTCACATGCTGGAAAGGTGCCTTAATTGAAGCTAGAAAAGCTAAGTGATTTATTCACAAGCTACTGTATAAATAAAGTCACTTGTAGCTCCAGACAAGTGCATGGCTTTCTAATGCCATTTAACCTAAGTGTCATTGAGGGAAAGCTTAAAGTGAAGGAGTGAGCTACAGGGGTATCAAGGTGAGGAGCTCTCCAGATAAAAGGAATGGTCAGGCTAAGGCAGTGGTCGGCAAACTGTGGCTCGTGAGCCAAATGCGGCTCGCGAGCCGCAGTTTGCCGCTCTGTTGACTAATGAGTTTGCCGACCATTGGGATAGGAGCTTAATCACAAGAAACAACAACAGCCTGTAATTATTGGAATCGAGAGTCTAGGTCAGTGGTCGGCAAACTCATTAGTCAACAGAGCGGCAAACCGCGGCTCACGAGCCGCATGTCGCTCGCGAGCCACAGTTTGCCGACCACTGGGCTAAGGGATAACAAATAGATTTCCCTTTTCCACATTCTGGAACTTCACTCCTATGAGCAATGTCAAAGGCCAGGATGAACCAGAGGCAGGGAGACCAGAGCAGGCCAGTGTCAGTGAGGGAGGCCCCGGGCTACCCTTTTAGGCCCTTGGGATGATGGAGAGAGGGACTTGGTAGTCCCAGAGGCTTGGACTCCTTCCCTTTTCATCCCCACTTCTCCCCCAAGTGAGCCCATATTCTCCTCTAGCCCAGACCTTCCCCCTAGTCCTTACTCAAAGGTCCCATTTCCTGCTGGACATCTCTAGATGGATATCCTACAAGCATTTCAAGTCCACATATCCCAAATGGATCGCAGCATCTTTCCCCAAAAGACTTTCTTTCTCCTCCTAGATTTAGAGAAAAGGACATCTAAATGTTGGTTTGGCTATTAAAAATACCTTCATTTATGGAAGTGCTGTCTTTAGTGGAACACAAAATCATTTTTTATCATTGAACATGTATCAGATGAATTGGGTTACAAATGTAATTATAGCAGCAAACTCTATATATGGAGACAGAGAGAGCATCACTGTTTATTGCACTTGCTGAAGAGTTTTCTACTCAAAACTTTCAAAAATGAGAGGTAAGATGCAATGCTCAAGAAGCAGAGGGAAACTGACCCCTTGATTACACGGGGCATGACCATGACTGTCCTCACAGAATGTCTTAGTCATAAACCAACCATGGCTGAATTGTACATCTTTCCTTACATCTTACATTACATCCTTTCCTTATAGCCTTACATGACCCAACCCACCTCCAGTCCCGTCTCCCAATTACTACTTATAAGTTAAACCAAACCAAACTGTAACCTGAATCAAGATTCTGTAATGTTTAGATAAACAAAGCAGATAACCAGGTAGAAATGTTATAAAACTTAGTTATAATTCTATTTCAAAAGAAAAAAAATAAGACAAACCTTTCCATTTGTGAAATAAGTTTCTGAAACTCAAATAGTCTTGCAGCAAGGCAAATACAGTGTCACATGCTAATCAATTTGAATCAATATTTCTTTTGGAAACACATTCTAGTAAATCATCTTCACATGAGAAAAACAAAAGGATTTCTTTTGAAGGACTGTGGGGGATGGAAGGAAGTATTTTTTATAGAAATTTAATCTTAATTGGGTTAATCTTAATAAATTTTCTAAATGGCCTTCATTGAATAGCTATGGTGGATTTTTCTAACTTAAAAATAAAGAATGTCTTCTGGACAGATGCCTCACTATATGCAAACCTGATGAGTATGGGGACATGCACTTATCTGCCATGGGATGCAGCATCCCTCGCTTATCCTGGTAGTGAAAGTGGGTCTGCAGGGAGAAACCAAGATGGCGGCAGAGGTAAGCACCTAAACTACTGCCTCGCACAACAATTTCAAAACTACAACTAAAAGACAGAATGTCTATCACCCAGAACCACGGGAAAGCTGGCTGAGTGGAAGTTCTACAACTAGAAGGAAAGAGCAAACAGCATTGAGAGGTGAACAAGCGCTGGAAAGCTGAGGTACAGAGACACGCGAATCGGGCTGGCGACGGGTGACTGGGAGCGCTGCTTTTTTCAACCCGAAGGGAGATAAGCTCCCGATTACTCCGAACTCGTTTCTGGGGAGACGCGGGGGACCCAAACTCCTACGGGGAGAAGCAGGACTGTCTGCCGTGGGGTCGGAAAGTGAGGGAGGCTTGCTTGCAGGGCTGCGAGCAGGAACAATTGTTTATTGTGCTGGGGCGTGGGACACGGGGACATGGTCGGAGACGCAGAGCCGGCTTACTGGAAGCCATCGCTGTTTGCCACGCCCTAGCCTAGTCACGCCCTGAGACACCGCCCTGCACAATCTATGAACCCACCCAAGCTCCAAGCAGCGGCTTTAGCATATGAATGGCCTGCCCTATCGCAGCTTAACCTAGCAAACTTGCAGCCTGGGTCAGACAGCTCCTAAACCTCCAAACCCCAAGCAAAGAGGAGAAAAACTGTAGTTCTTGCTGTAGCTCCTGCTGGGTGGCCTCAGACAGTAGCTGACCTGCACCCCATTGGAGATCCAGAAGCCAGTGTACCTAGTGGTCAGTGTGAGACACCAGATTTCAACTCCTCACATCCATAAGTGACACATTCAAGAGGCAGACTCAGTGAGCACCAAAGCCCCACTGAAACAAGTCCTGCACCATAAGCATGTCTCCAGCGCAGCAGTTCTTCCATTATAGACACAGCGGGTCCTCACAGCCAATTGGCCTGGAGGTCAATTCCTCCCAGTGTACCAACAACAATCAAGGCTTAACTACACCAAGACTTCTCACTCAGCCCACAAAGGGGTGTACCAAAGGCGTCCACCTCAGGTGATTGGGGAGGCTGAGCTACTGGCCCCTATAGGTCACCTACCACACAAAGCCACTCCATCAACATAAGGAAGCAGCAAAATGCGGAGACAAAGAAACATGTCACGAATGAGAGAAATGGAGGAAAGCAAACTAATGGACGACATAGAGTTCAGAACCACATTTATAAGGTTACTCAAGAATCTTCTAAAAACCGCCGAGAAACTTGATGAGACCTCCGAGGAGCTTAGTGAGACCTTCAAGGACCTTAATGAGAATGCCAAAAAAATGGAAAAGGACCAGTCAGAAATTAAGCATACACTGTCTGAAATAAACAATATACAGAAACTCCACTGTAGATCAACGTACCCCAAGAATCAAACCAAAGACTTGAAATATGAGGAAACAAAAAACACCCAACCAGAAAAACAAAAAGAAAAAATCCAAAAATATGAAGATAGTGTAAGGAGCCTCTGGGACAACTTTAAGCATACCAACATCCGAATTTTTGGGGTGCCAGAAGAAGAGAAAGAGCAAAATATTGAAAACCTATTAGAAGAAATAATGACAGAAAACTTTCCCTACCTGGTGAAAGAAATAGACTTACAAGTTCAGGAAGCACACAGAACCCCATACAAGAGGAATCCAAAGAGGACCACACCAAGACACATCATAATTAAAATGCCAAGGGCAAAAGACAAAGAGAGAATCTTGAAAGCAGCAAGAGAAAAACGGTTAGTTACCTACAAGGGAGCACCCATAAGACTGTCAGCTGATTTCTCAACAGAAACTATGCAGGCCAGAAGGGAGTGGCAAGAAATATTTAAAGTGATGAACAGCAAGAACCTACAACCAAGATTACTCTACCAAGCAAAGCTATCATTCAGAGTTGAAGGTCAGATAAAGAGCTTCACAGACAAGAAAAAGCTAAAGGAGTTCATCACCACCAAACCAGGATTACATGAAATGCTGAAGGGTGTTTTTTAAGAAGAGGAAGAAGAAGAAAAAGGTAAAGATAAAAATTATGGACAACAAAATGACATCAAATACATACCTACCAACAAGTGAATCTAAAAATCAAGTGAATAAAAAATCTGAAGAACAGAATGGACTGATGAATATAATAGAATCAGGGACATAGAAAGGGAGTGGACTGACAATTCTCAGCGGGGAGGGGGTGTGAGGGGTGCGGGAAGAGACTGGGCAAAAAGCTTACACCTATGGATGAAGACAGTGGCGGGGGGTAAGGGCATGGGGTGGGGTGGGGAATCAGGTGGAGGGGAGCTAGGGGGAAAAAAAGAGGAACACCTGTAATAATCTGAACAATAAAGATTTATTTTAAAAAAAAAAAAAAGAGCTCTCTCATCGATGTTTCTAACTCTCTATCCCTCTCCCTTCCTTTCTGTAAAAAATCAATAAAATATATATTTTTAAAAAACAAAAAAACAGAGAGGGAATAATGGCGGCGGAATAGACAGACGTGTTCCGAGCCTTGTCCCGGAGCAGAAAGAAAGAACAGCTGAGGGACGCACAAGGAGTGTTTGTTGGCTGGTTGGGAGACAGCTGAATTCCAGAAGGAGGTGGGGGACTGCTGAACGGGGTTCCCCTGACCTGGCAGCACCAACTGCGGCTGGGTCCCCTCCCGGAGCTGCGGGCTTGGACGCGGAGTCTGCGCCATCTTGATCCGGAAAGTGGAGCTTACCTGAAGCCTGAGAATCCACAACTGCGGCACCCCAGGAACAGCTGCGAGCCCCAGAACAACGCTCCCCAACTGGCGCAAGCACACGGGCTCAGAGGAGCTCTACACTCCACCACGGAAAGGTCAGATTTCGCCTGGGATAAGGTGAGGTCTCTGGTCCCGGCGGGAGAGAGGAACGCGCGTTTTGCGGGAGCTGGAGGACCAGGGAAGTCTGTGCCTAGAAAAATCCGTGGCTGTAGGGGCTGGCGTGATCTGTGATTGTGGAAAGGGGTCCTCAGAGCTGCTAAGAGAAGGGCACTCTAAAAAGCAACCCATTTTGATCTGAAGTGCAGGGACACCCTAAGAATTTCAGGCTGTCCAGACTTACGCGCAGCCCGTGCGCTCCCTTTGTGCCTGGGTTTACTCGCAGTCCTGGAGTTCGCACACTTGGGCTTTTTCCTCTTCAAATCCTTGCTTATGATTACTAAGCCCAATACATAGGATCACCCAGTTGGGGACACCCTGGGAGACTGCAGGGGAAAGTTGTTTTTCTGGAACCTGGGGATCGGAGCGGGGAGTGACCATCAGAGAGTCAGCTCTGAGGCAGACCACGCCCACAGGCCGGTGGCAGTGCCACAGAGAAAAAAGGCTCTAACACTGCCTAGAGAGGCCATAGATAGACCCGGAAGTCAATCCAGAAACACTGCCACCCAGGGGCTGAATCACAAATTGACTCTTGCGTAATCAAAAATAAAGGAATACGAGAAATTAAGACACACCGCCTGCTTAAAATCAGGACTGGCTTACAACACCGAAGAGCAGTGGATCGCAGGGAACTGCAATACTGTCTGGACTGAGAAACAGGCGTGCCAAACAGAAAAACAGAGGAAGTGAATGACCTTCACTACTTCACATTTTATTTTTACCTTTTATTTTTTTATTTTTTTATTTTTTTTTATTTTCATTTTTTGCATCCTTTAATCAAGAAACTTTTTTTTCTTTTTTCATCACTTGATTTTACCTTTTTAATGATTACATTTTTATTTTCAATCCGTATTATTACTACTGCTATTTTATCTTTTTTTTTTTAAAGTGTCATTTTATTTTCTCTTCATTTTATTTTGGGATTAGGGTTCTACATTCTATTTTTTATCTTTCCTTTAGCATCGTTTTACTCTATCTCAACTCTACCTTTAGGCCATCACTCTCTTCCTAACCTCCCCCTTTTCAGCGTCCTGTTTGTCTTACCCTTTTACTGCTTTAGATTTTCCCTATTCTTTCTGTTTACCCCTTGTTAAAATTTCACCCTACTTACATATCTAATCTCTAATCCCCTGCTCCAAGTCCACATACACCTCTCCCTTCGCTGTCTGAGCTATCCATAAACTTGTCCTTCTCTCTGTCCTTTTGTTGTTGTTTGCTTGAATGTAGATTATATCCAATTTTTATGCTGTTTTTGTGAGATTGTTTTGCTTATTCTTCTTTTGTTTATTTTTTTGTTTGTTTTGTGCTTCAGCTTTCCCTTGCCTCAATCCATATTAGTTGGTGTTGTAGTTTGTATTAATCCCCAGGCACTTGTTGCTGGCATTTGCTGGGATTAGTGATTGTTCTATTGGAGTTTTATCCCCAATATATATAGTCTGTTCCCCTTTCTCTCTTAGTCACTTTCTTGTCTCTCTTACTTTTTTTTTTCTCTTTACTTTCCCTTTTCCCAATTTCATTTTCACACTCCTTTTTTCTTTTTTTCTTTCTTTCTTTCTTTTTTCCTCTTCTTCTTTCTCTCCTATCACCTAATTTGCCTTTCTCTGGTGGTCACCTTTATTGGAGGTTATTAATATCGTGAATACATTTCTGTTCAGTGCCTTGTGAGTTGTACCTGGTAGTGCTGTATTTTGTGCCTTTAAATCAACCCAGGAGAGAGAGAACTACATAACCAGACACCCAGAGAAGAGAGACCATGGGGAGACAAAGAAGCAGCCCGCATATGAAAGAAAAGCAGGCATCACCAGAAAAGGAAGTAAACGAAATGGAGGCAAGCAACCTTCCAGAAAAAGAATTCAGAGAAATGGTCATAAGGTGGCTGAAAAGAATGGAAGACAAATTCGACAATATGAGCAAGAACCAAGAGGAAATGAAGAAGAACCAAGAAGAAATGAAAAATGACATCGCTGCTGTAAAGAACTCAATAGAAAGCATCAAGAGTAGACTAGAAGAAGCAGAGGACCGCATCAGTGAGCTAGAAGACAAGATGGAAAAAAATACCCAAGAAAAGCAACTTCTAGAAAAAAAAATTAAAAGGCAGGAGGAGAGTCTAAGGGAACTTTGGGACAACACGAAACAAAACAACATCCGCATAATAGGGGTTCCAGAAGGAAAGGAAGCTGAGCAAGGAATAGAAAACCTCTTTGAAGAAATAATGACAGAAAATTTCCCAGATATAGGGAAGAAAAAACCCACACAAATCCAAGAAGCTCACAGAGTCCCAAGCAAAATGAACCCCAAAAGACCGACGCCAAGGCACATTATAATTAAATTGGCAAACACCAACGACAAAGTAAGAATCTTAAAAGCAGCAAGAGAGAGACAGAAAGTTACATACAAAGGAACCCCCATCAGACTAGCAACTGATTTCTCAACAGAAACTCATCAGGCCAGAAGGGAATGGAATGAAATATACAAAGTCATGCAAAGGAAGGGGCTGAATCCAAGAATACTGTACCCAGCAAGGCTGTCAATCAAAATTGAAGGTGAAATCAGGAGCTTCACAGACAAAAAAGGACTAAGGGAATTTATTACCACCAAACCAGCAATGCAAGAAATGCTAAAGGGTCTACTGTAAAAAAAAAAAGAAAGAAAGAAAGAAACAGGAAGCGAAGAAGTAACACAGGGGTAAAGAATAGGAATGGCGACAAATAAGTACCTATCAATAATAACTTTAAATGTAAATGGATTAAATGCCCCAATCAAAAGACATAGGGTAACAGATTGGATAAGAAAACACGACCCATATATCTGCTGTCTACAAGAAACCCACCTCAGAAAAAAAGACGCACACAGACTGAGGGTGAAGGGATGGAAAAAGGTTTTCCAGGCAAATGGAACTGAAAAAAAAGCTGGGGTAGCAATACTTATTTCTGACAAATTAGATCTCAAACTGAAGGACATAACAAGAGATAAGGAAGGCCATTTCATAATACTAAAGGGAGCAATCCAACAAGAAGAAATAACTCTGGTAAACATATATGCACCCAATACAGGAGCACCCAAATACATAAAAAAACTCCTGGAGGATATTAAGGGAGACATTGACAGCAATACAATCATAGTAGGAGACTTTAATACCCCACTATCACCATTGGACAAATCCTCTAAACAAAACATCAGCAAAGAAACATCAATCCTAAATGACTCACTAGACCAGATGGAATTAATTGACATCTTCAGAACATTTCACCCCAAAGCCACAGAATATACATTCTTCTCAAGTGCACATGGGTCATTTTCAAAGATAGACCATATGTTGGGACATAGGCAAAGTCTCTTCAAATTCAAGAAGATAGAAATCATATCAAGCATCTTCTCAGACCACAGTGGCATAAAACTGGAAATCAACTACAATAAAAACAACCCAAAGAAATCAAACACATGGAGACTAAACAGCATGCTATTAAACCATGACTGGGTTACCAGAGAGATCAAAGAAGAAATAAAAAACATCATGACAACAAATGACAATGAAAACACTACAATCCAAAATCTATGGGACACAGCGAAAGCAGTCTTGAGAGGGAAGTTCATAGCTCTACAAGCCTACTGCAAAAAACAAGAAACAGGGGTAATAAATTACCTAACCCAACAACTCAAAGAGTTAGAAAAAGAGCAACAAGAAAAGCCCAGTGTAAGCAGAAGGAAGGAAATAATAAAGATCAGAGCACAGATAAACGACATAGAGACCAAAGAAACAATACAAAAGATCAACAAAACCAAGAGCTGGTTCTTTGAAAGGATAAACAAGATTGATGAACCTCTAGCCAGGCTCACCAAGAAGCAAAGGGAGAGGACCCAAATAAACAAGATCAGAAATGAAAGAGGTGAAATAACAACAGATCCCGCCGAAATACAAAGGATTGTTAAAAATTACTACGAACAACTCTATTCCAACAAACTGGACAACCTGGAGGAAATGGACATATTCCTAGAAAAATATAACCTTCCAAAACTCAATCAGGAAGAATCTAAACAGCTCAACATGCCAGTAACTATGGAAGAAATTGAAGCAGTCATCAAAGAGCTTCCGGCAAACAAAAGCCCGGGGCCAGACGGCTTCACAGGAGAGTTCTACCAAACATTCAAGGAAGAACTAAAACCTATCCTCCTCAGACTATTCCAAAAAATTCAAGAGGAAGGAACACTTCCCAGCTCCTTCTATGAAGCCAGCATCACCCTAATACAAAAACCAGATAAAGACAACACAATGAAGGAGAATTACAGGCCAATATCTCTCATGAATGTAGATGCCAAAATCCTCAATAAAATTCTAGCAAATAGGATCCAGCAGTACATCAGAAAGATCATACACCATGACCAAGTAGGATTTATCCCAGGAATGCAAGGATGGTTCAATATCCGCAAATCAATAAATGTGATACATCACATAAACAAATTGAGAGATAAAAATCACATAGTCATATCAATTGATGCAGAAAAAGCATTTGACAAAATCCAACACCCTTTCTTGATAAAAACTCTCAACAAGGTGGGAATAGAAGGATCATACCTCAACATCATAAAAGCTATATATGATAAACCCACAGCTAACATCATACTCAATGGGCAAAAACTAAAACCATTTCCCCTAAGAACAGGAACAAGACAGGGATGCCCACTCTCACCACTCCTGTTTGACATAGTACTGGAAGTATTAGCCACTGCAATTAGACAAGAAGAAGAAATAAAAGGCATCCAAATTGGAAAAGAAGAAGTAAAGCTGTCCTTATTTGCAGATGACATGATATTGTACATAAAAAACCCGAAAGACTCCATCAAAAAACTAACAGACTTAATAAATGAATTCGGCAATGTAGCAGGATACAAAATTAACACCAAGAAATCTATGGCATTTCTATACACCAACAATGAACTTACAGAAAGAGAGACTAAAAAAGCAATCCCATTTTCCATCGCACCAAAAAAATTAAGATACTTAGGAATAAACCTAACCAAGGAGGTAAAAGACCTATATGCGGAAAACTACAGGACACTGAAAAAAGAGATAGAGGAAGATGTAAACAGATGGAAGAACATACCATGTTCATGGATTGGTAGAATCAACATCATTAAAATGTCCATACTACCCAAAGCAATCTATAGATTCAATGCACTCCCCATTAAAATACCAACGGCGTATTTCACAGACCTAGAAAGAACTCTCCAAAAATTCATCTGGAATAAAAAAAGACCCCGAATAGCCACAGCAATCCTGAGAAAGAAGAATAAAGTAGGAGGGATCTCAATACCAGATTTCAAGCTGTATTACAAAGCCACTGTCCTCAAAACAGCCTGGTACTGGCACAAGAACAGACATATAGATCAATGGAACAGAATAGAGAATCCAGATATCGACCCAAACCAATATGCGCATTTAATATTTGACAAAGGAGGCATGAGCATACAATGGAGTCAAGACAGTCTCTTTAATAAATGGTGTTGGGAAAATTGGACAGATACATGCAAAAAAATGAAACTAGATCACCAACTTACACCATACACAAAAATAAACTCAAAATGGGTACAGGACTTAAATATAAGACGGGAAACCATAAAAATACTAGAGGAATCCACAGGCAGCAAAATCTCAGACATATGCCAAAAGAACTTTTTCAGTGATACTGCCCCTAGGGTAATGGAAGCCAAACAGAAAATAAACAAATGGGACTACATCAAAATAAAAAGCTTTTGCACAGCAAAAGAAACCATCAACAAAACAACAAGAAACCCCACTGTATGGGAGAACATATTTGCAAATGGTATCACTGATAAAGGTTTAATTTCCAACATCTACAGGCAGCTTATACAACTTAATAAAAGGAAGATAAATGATCCAATAAAAAAATGGGCAACGGACCTAAATAGAAGCTTTTCGAAAGAAGACAGAAGGAAGGCCAAGAGACACATGAAAACATGCTCAAAGTCACTAATTATCCGAGAGATGCAAATCAAAACAACAATGCGATACCATCTCACACCTGTCAGAATGGCTATCATCAACAAATCAACAAACGACAAGTGTTGGCGAGGATGCGGAGAAAAAGGAACCCTCGTGCACTGCTGGTGGGAATGCAGACTGGTGCAGCCACTGTGGAGAACAGTATGGAGTTTCCTCAAAAAACTGAAAATGGAACTCCCATTTGACCCAGTAATCCCACTCCTAGGAATATATCCTAAGAAACCAGAAACACCAATCAGAAAGGATATATGCACCCCTATGTTCATAGCAGCACAATTTACAATAGCTAAGATTTGGAAACAGCCTAGGTGCCCATCAGCAGATGACTGGATCAGAAAACTATGGTACATCTACACAATGGAATACTATGCTGCCGTAAAAAAGAAGGAATTACTACCATTTGTAGGCACTTGGATGGAATTAGAGAACATTATGCTAAGTGAAATAAGCCAGTCAATGAAAGAAAAATACCACATGATCCCACTCATTTGGGGATAATGAAAAACATTATAAACTGATGAACAAAAAGATAGTTACAGAGGCAGTAAAGCATCAAACAGACTGTCAAATTACAGTGGTAAGGTTAGGGAGAGGTGGGGGAAATAAGAGATCAACTGAAGGACTTATATGCATGTATATAAGAGTAACCAACGGATGCAAAACATTGGGGGGTGAGGGCATATATGGGAGTGGGGTGGGGGTCGGGGGCAATGATAAGATATGTACACATGTAATACCTTAATAAAAATTTGAAAAAAAAAAAAAAAAAAAAAAAAATAAAAAAAAATAAAAAAAAAAAAAAGAAAGTGGGTCTGCAGGGAGCCATTGACACATTTCTGCTGCCGTTCTTGGGATCAGGTGAGTTGTGAGGTTCAATTTATGACCTTGAAACAGAAACTTTTCCTAAGTGTGTAACTAACCAGATGATATAGGAATTAAATTCATGAGCTTCAATTTGTGGATACTAGAAAATCAATCCTATATTTAGCAGTATGCTATGGATTATATCAGCCTAGACCAGTGGTCGGCAAACTCATTAGTCAACAGAGCCGCAGTTTGCCGACCACTGGCCTAGACAGTACAATTATCCCTAAACCAATGAACTAATCCGCAACTATTTATTAATGACCATCTATCATGTTTCAGGTAGTTCATTTCATAGTGATGTCTAGAATTCCAAACCTATAAGATCAATCATTGTTTATTGCACATGCTGAAGAGTTTTCTAATCAAAGTACATTAATTGATTTTATGTGCAAGTTGAACACTTTGAAGAACTTTAAAGTTCCATTTAGACTTCTGTCCTCCGGGAGAACATCTCTGACCCTCCCAAGTCCTTCTTAATTGCCCTATCTGCATGTTTCTATCATATTTTATAGTTCTGACCTCATGTTTTATAGTTCTCTTGGTGGGTCTGTCCTTAAACTCAAACATGACATCCATGAGGGCAAGAGACTCTGCTGGCAAAACCTCACAACTGCACCTAGCACAGTGCTGCTATATGATAAGTAATCAGTATATTTTCATTGAAGATATGGGGGGGAAAGGGGAAGCAAATGAATAAGTGAATGGAGAGAGGGCATGTCTATAACCTGGGACCCAACTCAAACTCCAAGGCTAAGGACTTTTCAAACTATGGTAGTGATTTTCAAATTAGTCCAGGTAGTACTGCCCCTACAACCTGCAATGCTCATTCCTTCCTTCCTCCATTTATTTAAGAACTACCTATGTCAAGCACTGTGCTAAGTTTACATAGATAAATAAAAGACGGAGTATCTGGCCCTGGGAACCTGTGGTCTAGCAGTGCTCCTGGAATACCACCAAGCCATATCTGGCCTTTGGGAAATGCCATGTTTTATTGACCCATCTAATTCTACCATGTTCTAGGAAAATCATTCTACTAGAAAGTAGAACGGTAAAACCTCACAGCTACACCTAGCACAGTGCTGCTATATGATAAGTAATCGGTATATTTTCAACATCCTGAAAGCATGTCCTGAAAAAAAATTAGTAAACTAAGCCTTATACACTGGTTCTGTGCTTTTCCGTTGGTTTAATTTACTAGATGTTCATATTTATTGTCAGATAAAAAGCAACAGAAACCAAAGAATTAACAATCTTATGGATAGCAAGCTTTCACCTGAGAGAACTGAATGCATTTTCTGTGACCTGAGAATTGACCATCACAGTTTGATTTTAGTGGGAAAAACACCACAGTGTGCTATACATAGCAGATTTCTGTTGAGTGAAGTTAGAGACTAAGCAACATACTCAAATACTTAAAGGGTGGCACCTACTGGCAGGATATCACACTGCAACTCAGTTCTATTAAACATTACAGAATACACCAAAAGAATCACAATAGAAACAATAGTGTTCGTTTGGCACTTTTCTCTTCCTTGACATGCAAACCCTCTATCTGGGTGGAAGACTGCAAAGTAAGAGGCCCCAACTTCTACTATAGAAGCTAACCAGAGAGACCCTCCCTCCTTAATCTTGGCCTCAGACAGGATCACAAGTGATTTTGAAACTTAAGTAAGAGACCCCAGGAAGAAGGAATGAGTGGCTTAGGGGTGCAGCAGTGGAAGAATCCAGCAGTGGTTTCTGGAACAGGCAACAGGAACAGAATGTTCTGATCAGAGTATTTCTGCTGCTTGACCTTCCTTAGTTCCTACCTATTTTCAGCATCGGCTTTTCCAAACTTCCTATCAATTTGGTGAACTATCCAACATCTTACCAATAAATTACTTTTCTACTTAAAGTATCCAGTATAAGTTTCTGTTGCTTAGAACCAAGAATCCAGGTTGATATGCTATTTAACGGTTACTGGGTGCCTTCTTTGTGTTAGACATTGTGCTAACCTCACACATCCATGATCTCACTTAGTCCTGCCCCAACAAAACCCTATGAAGTAAGAATAGAGGAGGAAATGGACAAAAAGACTAATTAACTTGCCCAAGTCATACAATTGGCAAATCCAGAAGACAAAATCAGCCAGTTTGATGCTAGAATTCATTCTCTTGATTATTTCACTTCCTCATAAAAGAAAATATTCTGAGGCTTTTGAAAGTATGAAATTGGAAGATAAGACTTGAGACATGCTCCTAAGGTTGAGGGGTATTGTGAGTTAATAAACTGCAGAGAGAAGTCCTGAAAAGGTATAAGGAAAATGAAATATTAAGGTAAGGTTGGAGATAGTTTTACCATGAAGCAAATGAAGTTTATGTGCTCTTCACTTGCAAGGGTGTCCTTCCAAAGCCCTAAATTTAATTTTGCATTTATAAATTTGGACTTTTCTTCTTAAGGAAGGTTCCCAAAATGGTATAAGCTTCAGACTCCACAATACATGGATCCATTCCTGGATGAGACCATGAATTTATCCGATTAGAGACTCATTTTCTAGCCCCAGATTTGCAGATGATTTTTACAAAGAGACATAGACCTACAGGATATGGATGAAAGCACAGGCAACCTTTGAGGCTACTCCCACTCTCCCGTGCCCTGGGGAGAAAAGGGGAAAGTTAAGAGTTATTTCTCACCACTCCAGAGAGGATTCAGGGCATTCAGGAAGCCAGCTTTCCCCAGAAAATTGGCTCTTCCCTCTCCAACAAGAGGAAAGACAAGATCTGTGCACCCAGCAGGTTTAACAGTGGCAGCCAAGGATGGGTGAGTCCTCCTCTCTCAGGGTCAGACAGTCATCAGGCCCTCCTTCTTATGGAACCAGCTGGATGTGGTCCTGACTCTCAGGAAGAGGGAACAGACAGCCAGGCTGTATTGGGGAGACTAGAGGATACTGTCTTTATTTAAAATGACATTTTGGAGCCCTCTAACTAAAAATATACAGAAGAAAGAGGCCAAAAGAGACTGGTAGGAGGGGTAAAGATGCAGAATGAGCTGGACCCACACCCATGTGTGGCAGTTAAAAATCAGGAGGGATATCTTGGCTGTGGAGGGCCCCCCTGAAGAGTGAGGAAGGTTCCTCAGCTTCACACTGGGCCTCCCATCCCAGGGTTCCAGTGCCAGGAAGAGAAGTTCCTATAACTTCTGGCTGTGAAAACCAGCAGAGATTGAGGCTGAGTGAGATGAAGGGCTGCTGGAATCCCAGGCATTCTTCTTAAAGGGCTCAAGCATGAACTTATTCGCTGACTAACTCACGTGTTCTGAGCTTCAGCTGCTGAGACAGCAGCTCAAAAGGCACCAGGGACATACGGGGAGGAACTGAATTATCTGGCTTTGGGAGAAGGGCTGGAAGGGCAGCTTTCTCCCAGGCAGAAGTGCTGGTAGAGGCCATTGTTCCTTTGTTGAGTCCTTCCCCTGCAGGTGCAGGAGGGTGTCATATCTGAGTCTCCATCAACCTGGCCAACACAGTTCACTCTGACCTGGCGATTCCTTGAGTGAGACTCTGCACCACCCAACTTTTGGCCCCACCCAAGTTGCTTTCGGTGGCTTTTCCATACAAACTGCCTGTCTTGGCTCATGCTATAGATTTTCCTAAAATCTCTCAAAGGTTCACAAACCCCAAACAAGCAGTGTCTGGCCCCATCGTGTCCCATACCTCTTGCTAAACCCGTCACTAGTGCCAACTGACCTCAGTTCACAGCTTAGCCTCTCTCAGGCACCTCCAAACTCAGCACAAGTAGCAACCATCTGCAAATCGCTTTGGGTAACTCATACCATGTAGTACCAGACAGGACATGGCACCGGCAGTGGGTGACTCTGGTCTGTACTTCCCAAGAGGCCTCAGAACCAACACACTTGGTGGGCAGCTTCAAACCACACCAGAGTATTACCCAACCACCTCTACAAATGATATACTCAAAGGTCAGACTCAGCAGGCATCAGAGCCCTGCTAATGTGAATCTTGCTCCATAGGGTCAGCCCCTGCACAACAGCTCCTCCACTGTAGTCACAGCCAGTCCTCACAACCAATTAGTGAGGCTCAGTCTCTCCCACTGACATGCCAACAGAAATCAAGGCTCAAATAACAACAGGAGGGCACACACAACCCATACAAGGAACACACCTGGAGCACTCTGCTCAGGTGACCAGGAAGACATTGCCACTGGGTCCCATAGGATACCTAGTAATAAGGCCGCTCTACCAAGACCACAAGATGTAACAGCTCTACCTAATACATAGAACAAACATCAGAAGATAGCCAAAATGAGGAGACAAAGAAACATGTCCCAAATGAAAGAACAGAACAAAACTCCAGAAAAAGAACTAAATAATGGAGACAAGCAATCTACCAGATGTAGAGCTCAAACACTGGTTACTAGTATAAGGGTGTTCAATAAACCTAGGAGAAGAATAGATTATCTCACTGAGAAGTTCAATAAAGAGATAGGAAACACAAAAAAGAACCAGTCAGAAATGAAGAGTGCAATAAATAAAATGAAGAATACATTAGAGGGAATCAACAATAGATTAGATAAAACAGAGGACTGAATCAGCAATTTGGAAGACAAGGTAGCAGAAAACACCTAACCAGAACAGCAAAAAGACTTGATTTTTATTTTTAATTGCATTAAAATAGTATTTATCGAGAGGGGGAATAATGGCGGCGGAATAGACAGACGTGTTCTGAGCCTTGTCCCGGAGCAGAAAGAAAGAACAGCTGAGGGTCACACAAGGAGTGTTTGTTGGCTGGTTGGGAGACAGCTGAATTCCAGAAGGAGGCGGGGGACTGCTGAACGGGGTTCCCCTGACCTGGCAGCACCCACTGCGGCTGGGTCCCCTCCCGGAGCTGCGGGCTTGGACGCGGAGTCTGCGCCATCTTGATCCGGAAAGTGGAGCTTATCTGAAGCCTGAGAATCCACAACTGCGGCACCCCAGGAACAGCTGCGAGCCCCAGAACAACGCTCCCCAACTGGCGCAAGCACACGGGTTCAGAGGAGCTCTACACTCCACCACGGAAAGGTCAGATTTCGCCTGGGATAAGGAGAAAGAGAACTACATAACCAGACACCCAGAGAAGAGAGACCATGGGGAGACAAAGAAGCAGCCCGCATATGAAAGAAAAGCAGGCATCACCAGAAAAGGAAGTAAACGAAATGGAGGCAAGCAACCTTCCAGAAAAAGAATTCAGAGAAATGGTCATAAGGTGGCTGAAAAGAATGGAAGACAAATTCGACAATATGAGCAAGAACCAAGAGGAAATGAAGAAGAACCAAGAAGAAATGAAAAATGACATCGCTGCTGTAAAGAACTCAATAGAAAGCATCAAGAGTAGACTAGAAGAAGCAGAGGACCGTATCAGTGAGCTAGAAGACAAGATGGAAAAAAATACCCAAGAAAAGCAACTTCTAGAAAAAAAAATTAAAAGGCAGGAGGAGAGTCTAAGGGAACTTTGGGACAACACGAAACAAAACAACATCCGCATAATAGAGGTTCCAGAAGGAAAGGAAGCTGAGCAAGGAATAGAAAACCTCTTTGAAGAAATAATGACAGAAAATTTCCCAGATATAGGGAAGAAAAAACCCACACAAATCCAAGAAGCTCACAGAGTCCCAAGCAAAATGAACCCCAAAAGACCGACGCCAAGGCACATTATAATTAAATTGGCAAACACCAACGACAAAGTAAGAATCTTAAAAGCAGCAAGAGAGAGACAGAAAGTTACATACAAAGGAACCCCCATCAGACTAGCAACTGATTTCTCAACAGAAACTCATCAGGCCAGAAGGGAATGGAATGAAATATACAAAGTCATGCAAAGGAAGGGGCTGAATCCAAGAATACTGTACCCAGCAAGGCTGTCAATCAAAATTGAAGGTGAAATCAGGAGCTTCACAGACAAAAAAGGACTAAGGGAATTTATTACCACCAAACCAGCAATGCAAGAAATGCTAAAGGGTCTGCTGTAAAAAAAAAAAGAAAGAAAGAAACAGGAAGCGAAGAAATAACACAGGGGTAAAGAATAGGAATGGCGACAAATAAGTACCTATCAATAATAACTTTAAATGTAAATGGATTAAATGCCCCAATCAAAAGACATAGGGTAACGGATTGGATAAGAAAACACGACCCATATATCTGCTGTCTACAAGAAACCCACCTCAGAAAAAAAGACGCACACAGACTGAGGGTGAAGGGATGGAAAAAGGTTTTCCAGGCAAATGGAACTGAAAAAAAAGCTGGGGTAGCAATACTTATTTCTGACAAATTAGATCTCAAACTGAAGGACATAACAAGAGATAAGGAAGGCCATTTCATAATACTAAAGGGAGCAATCCAACAAGAAGAAATAACTCTGGTAAACATATATGCACCCAATACAGGAGCACCCAAATACATAAAAAAACTCCTGGAGGATATCAAGGGAGAGATTGACAGCAATACAATCATAGTAGGAGACTTTAATACCCCACTATCACCACTGGACAAATCCTCTAAACAAAACATCAGCAAAGAAACATCAATCCTAAATGACTCACTAGACCAGATGGAATTAATTGACATCTTCAGAACATTTCACCCCAAAGCCACAGAATATACATTCTTCTCAAGTGCACATGGGTCATTTTCAAAGATAGACCATATGTTGGGACATAGGCAAAGTCTCTTCAAATTCAAGAAGATAGAAATCATATCAAGCATCTTCTCAGACCACAGTGGCATAAAACTGGAAATCAACTACAATAAAAACAACCCAAAGAAATCAAACACATGGAGACTAAACAGCATGCTATTAAACCATGACTGGGTTACCAGAGAGATCAAAGAAGAAATAAAAAACATCGTGACAACAAATGACAATGAAAACACTACAATCCAAAATCTATGGGACACAGCGAAAGCAGTCTTGAGAGGGAAGTTCATAGCTCTACAAGCCTACTGCAAAAAACAAGAAACAGGGGTAATAAATTACCTAACCCAACAACTCAAAGAGTTAGAAAAAGAGCAACAAGAAAAGCCCAGTGTAAGCAGAAGGAAGGAAATAATAAAGATCAGAGCACAGATAAACGACATAGAGACCAAAGAAACAATACAAAAGATCAACAAAACCAAGAGCTGGTTCTTTGAAAGGATAAACAAGATTGATGAACCTCTAGCCAGGCTCACCAAGAAGCAAAGAGAGAGGACCCAAATAAACAAGATCAGAAATGAAAGAGGTGAAATAACAACAGATCCCGCCGAAATACAAAGGATTGTTAAAAAATACTACGAACAACTCTATTCCAACAAACTGGACAACCTGGAGGAAATGGACATATTCCTAGAAAAATATAACCTTCCAAAACTCAATCAGGAAGAATCTAAACAGCTCAACATGCCAGTAACTATGGAAGAAATTGAAGCAGTCATCAAAGAGCTTCCGGCAAACAAAAGCCCGGGGCCAGACGGCTTCACAGGAGAGTTCTACCAAACATTCAAGGAAGAACTAAAACCTATCCTCCTCAGACTATTCCAAAAAATTCAAGAGGAAGGAACACTTCCAAGCTCCTTCTATGAAGCCAGCATCACCCTCATACCAAAACCAGATAAAGACAACACAATGAAGGAGAATTACAGGCCAATATCCCTCATGAATGTAGATGCCAAAATCCTCAATAAAATTCTAGCAAATAGGATCCAGCAGTACATCAGAAAGATCATACACCATGACCAAGTAGGATTTATCCCAGGAATGCAAGGATGGTTCAATATCCGCAAATCAATAAATGTGATACATCACATAAACAAATTGAGAGATAAAAATCACATAGTCATATCAATTGATGCAGAAAAAGCATTTGACAAAATCCAACACCCTTTCTTGATAAAAACTCTCAACAAGGTGGGAATAGAAGGATCATACCTCAACATAATAAAAGCTATATATGATAAACCCACAGCTAACATCATACTCAATGGGCAAAAACTAAAACCATTTCCCCTAAGAACAGGAACAAGACAGGGATGCCCACTCTCACCACTCCTGTTTGACATAGTACTGGAAGTATTAGCCACTGCAATTAGACAAGAAGAAGAAATAAAAGGCATCCAAATTGGAAAAGAAGAAGTAAAGCTGTCCTTATTTGCAGATGACATGATATTGTACATAAAAAACCCGAAAGACTCCATAAAAAAACTAACAGACTTAATAAATGAATTCGGCAATGTAGCAGGATACAAAATTAACAACAAGAAATCTATGGCATTTCTATACACCAACAATGAACTTACAGAAAGAGAGACTAAAAAAGCAATCCCATTTTCCATCGCACCAAAAAAATTAAGATACTTAGGAATAAACCTAACCAAGGAGGTAAAAGACCTATATGCGGAAAACTACAGGACCCTGAAAAAAGAGATAGAGGAAGATATAAACAGATGGAAGAACATACCATGTTCATGGATTGGTAGAATCAACATCATTAAAATGTCCATACTACCCAAAGCAATCTATAGATTCAATGCACTCCCCATTAAAATACCAACGGCGTATTTCACAGACCTAGAAAGAACTCTCCAAAAATTCATCTGGAATAAAAAAAGACCCCGAATAGCCACAGCAATCCTGAGAAAGAAGAATAAAGTAGGAGGGATCTCAATACCAGATTTCAAGCTGTATTACAAAGCCACTGTCCTCAAAACAGCCTGGTACTGGCACAAGAACAGACATATAGATCAATGGAACAGAATAGAGAATCCAGATATCGACCCAAACCAATATGCGCATTTAATATTTGACAAAGGAGGCATGAGCATACAATGGAGTCAAGACAGTCTCTTTAATAAATGGTGTTGGGAAAATTGGACAGATACATGCAAAAAAATGAAACTAGATCACCAACTTACACCATACACAAAAATAAACTCAAAATGGGTACAGGACTTAAATATAAGACGGGAAACCATAAAAATACTAGAGGAATCCACAGGCAGCAAAATCTCAGACATATGCCAAAAGAACTTTTTCAGTGATACTGCCCCTAGGGCAATGGAAGCCAAACAGAAAATAAACAAATGGGACTACATCAAAATAAAAAGCTTTTGCACAGCAAAAGAAACCATCACCAAAACAACAAGAAACCCCACTGTATGGGAGAACATATTTGCAAATGGTATCACTGATAAAGGTTTAATTTCCAACATCTACAGGCAGCTTATACAACTTAATAAAAGGAAGATAAAGGATCCAATAAAAAAATGGGCAACGGACCTAAATAGAATCTTCTCGAAAGAAGACAGAAGGAAGGCCAAGAGACACATGAAAACATGCTCAAAGTCACTAATTATCCGAGAGATGCAAATCAAAACAACAATGCGATACCATCTCACACCTGTCAGAATGGCTATCATCAACAAATCAACAAACGACAAGTGTTGGCGAGGATGCGGAGAAAAAGGAACCCTCGTGCACTGCTGGTGGGAATGCAGACTGGTGCAGCCACTGTGGAGAACAGTATGGAGTTTCCTCAAAAAACTGAAAATGGAACTCCCATTTGACCCAGTAATCCCACTCCTAGGAATATATCCTAAGAAACCAGAAACACCAATCAGAAAGGATATATGCACCCCTATGTTCATAGCAGCACAATTTACAATAGCTAAGATTTGGAAACAGCCTAGGTGCCCATCAGCAGATGACTGGATCAGAAAACTATGGTACATCTACACAATGGAATACTATGCTGCCGTAAAAAAGAAGGAATTACTACCATTTGTAGGCACTTGGATGGAATTAGAGAACATTATGCTAAGTGAAATAAGCCAGTCAATGAAAGAAAAATACCACATGATCCCACTCATTTGGGGATAATGAAAAACATTATAAACTGATGAACAAAAAGATAGTTACAGAGGCAGTAAAGCATCAAACAGACTGTCAAATTACAGTGGTAAGGTTAGGGAGAGGTGGGGGAAATAAGAGATCAACTGAAGGACTTATATGCATGTATATAAGACTAACCAACGGATGCAAAACATTGGGGGGTGAGGGCATGTATGGGAGTGGGGTGGGGGGGCAATGGTAAGATATGTACACATATAATACCTTAATAAAAATTTGAAAAAAAAAAAAAAAAAAAAAAAAAAAATAAAATAGTATTTATCTTGATTAGTGAGTTTTTTCACACCCTTTAAATTTTGTATCCAAGATGAGTGCCTTGCTCGCCTTACCCTCATCCTAGCCCTATATAGGCATGTAGAGACTCACCATACAAAGGCTGGGGTTTCCCTCCAAAATATCAATAACTCATCTAGTCATTCACCTATACTCCCAACACAGCACTGCCACCTAAATTCAGACTACTGTATCATAATCTGGATGCATCATCCATCTTTCTATATAAGCCTTAAGGTATGAGCAATTAAAACAAATCTCATTACTAAATATTGTTTGAAAGATTCTTGGCCTTACGGCAGGATTATCCTACCAAGACAAATCAGGTTTAGGCCAGTGGTTCTTTGCCCTGGCTGCACATTGGAATCAGTTGGGGTGCTTTTTAAAAATTCTAGTACCAGAGTTCTACTACCAGAAATTCTAATTTAGTTGGTCTGAAGTGACACTCAGGCAGGCTTTTTAAAAAGAGCTTTCCTGAGAAACCAAGATGGCGGCATAAGGTATACACCTGTACGTGCTGCCTCTCACAACCACACCAAAACTACAACTAAAAGACAAAACGACTATCACCCAGAACCATGGAAAAGCTGGCTGAGTAGAAGTTCTACAACAAGAAGGATAGAAAAAAACTCATTGAGACTGTAGGAGGTGCAGAGCCGTGGAAAAGCAGAGGTACGGAGGCGCACGAATCGGGCTGGCGACTGGGAGCACTGTTTTTTTCAATTGGAAGGGAGATACAAGCTCCCGACTGCTCTGAACTCCAGTTTCCAGCGAGACTCTGGGGACCCAGACTCCTACGGGGAGAAACTGGACTGTCTGGCATCAGGTCAGAAAGTGAGGGTGGCTTTCTTGCAGAGGTGCGCACAGGAATCATTGTTTACTGTGCTGGGGCTCGGGAACGTGGATATGCGGATACACGGAGACGCGGAGACGCAGAGACGGCTGACTGGCAGCCATCGCTGGTTGCCATGCCCTAGTGATTCCCTGAGACCCTGCCCCACACAATTTACAAACCCACCCTAGCTGTGTGCAGTGGCTTTTCCATATGAATGGCCTGCCCTTTTGCAGCTTAACCTAACAAACTAGAGCTGGGTCAGACAGCTCCAAAAACTCCAAACCCCAAACAAAGAGGAGAAATCTGCAGATCTCACTGAAGCTCCTGCTGGGTGGCCTCAGACAGTAGCTGACTTGCACCTCCTTGAAGATCCAGGAGCCAGTGTACCTAGTGGTCAGTGTGAGACGACACCAGATTTCAACTCCTCACATACATAAGCAACACGCTCAAGAGGCAGACTCAGTGAGCACCAAAGCCCCACTGAAGCAAGTCCTGCCCCATAAGGGTGTCACCAGCACAGCAGTTCTTCCATTATATACACAGCTGATCCTCGCAGCCAATTGGCCTGGAGGTCAATTCCGCCCAGTGTACCAACAGCAATCAAGGCTTAACTACAACAAGACTGTGCACCCAGCCCACAAAGGGGTGCACCAAGAGTGTCCACCTCAGGTGATTGGGAAGGCTGAACCACTGGGCCCTATAGGTCACCTACCACAGAAAGCCACTCCATCAACACAGGGAAGCAGCCAAAATGCAGAGACAAAGAAACATGTCATGAATGAAAGAAATGGAGGAAAGCAAACTACTGGATATAGAGTTCAAAACCACAGTTATAAGGTTACTCAAGAATCTTCTAGAAACCGCCGAGAAACTTAGTGAGACCTCTGAGGAACTTAGTGAGATCTTCAAGGATCTTAATGAGAATGCCAAAAAAATGGAAAAGGACCAGTCAGAAATTAAGCATACACTGTCTGAAATAAAGAATAATATATAGAAATCCAACAGTAGACTAGAGGACCCCAAGAATCAAACCAAAGACTTGAAATATGAGGAAGCAAAAAACACCCAACCAAAAAAACCAAAAGAAAAAAGAATAAAAAAATATGAAGATAGTGTAAGGAGCCTCTGGGACAACTTCAAGCATACCAACATCCAAATTATGGGGGTGCCAGAAGAAGAGAGAGAGCAAGATATTGAAAACCTATTTGAAGAAATAATGACAGAAAACTTCCCCTACCTGGTGAAAGAAATAGACTTACAAGTCCAGGAAGCACAGAGAACCCCAAACAAAAGGAATCCAAAGAGGATCACACCAAGACACATCATAATTAAAATGCCAAGGGCAAAAGACAAAGAGAGAATCTTGAAAGCAGCAAGAGAAAAACAGTTAGTTATCTACAAGGGAGTACCCATACGACTGTCAGCTGATTTCTCAACAGAAACTATGCAGGCCAGAAGGGAGTGGCAAGAAATATTCAAAGTGATGAACAGCAAGAACCTACAACCAAGATTACTCTACCCAGCAAAGCTATCATTTAGAATTGAAGGTCAGATAAAGAGCTTCACAGACAAGAAAAAAGCTAAAGGAGTTCATCACCACCAAACCAGGATTATATGAAATGCTGAAGGGTATTCTTTTAAGAAGAGGAAGAGGAAGAAAAAGGTAAAGATAAAAATTATGAACAACAAAGTGACAACAAATACATATCTATCAACAAGTGAATCTAAAAATTAAGTCAATAAAAAATCTGATGAATAGAATAAACGGGTAAATAGAATCAGGGGCATAAAAAGGGAGTGGACTGACAATTCTCAGGGGGAAGGGGGCGTGAGGGGTGCGGGAAGAGATTGGACAAAATTCTTACACCTATGGATGAAGACAGTGGCAGGGGGTAAGGGCATGGGGTTGGGGGGTGGTAATCAGGTGGAGGGGAGCTATGGGGGGAAAAAGAGGAACATCTGTAATAATCTGAACAATAAAGATTTATTTTTTTAAAATATATATATATAAATAAATAAAAAGAGCTTTCCTGAGGAATCATCTACATATCATAAAATTCATCCACTGGTAAGTTCAATAATTTTTTTTTTTTTAGTAAATATATATGATGGTGTAGCTACCACTACAATCCAGTGTGGAATGTTTCTTTTACCCCCAAAGCTCCCCAGTTTGTAGTCAGTCTCTGTTCTACCCCAACCCCGGCACTGGGGTTTCAAGCACTGGTATTTTTTAAAAGCTTCTCCAGTGACTCTAGTGTGCAAACATGGTGAAGAAGTACCATTCTAGACACCAGAATGTTAAACTCTCTCCTTAGTCCTGCCTCACAAAATTTGAAATTTTCTATTAGAAATTGTCCCTATAGAGAAATAAATCTGATTTCAGATCAAAAAGTCTTGGGAAACTAGCCCTGCCCCATATGGCTCAGTTGGTTGGAGCACTGTCCCGTACACCAAAAGGTGGTGGGTTCAGTTCCCGATCAGAGCATATACCCAGGTTGTGGGTTCGATCCCTGGTCAGGGTGCTTGTGGGAAACAACTGATCAATGTTTCTCTCTCTCTCTCTCTCTCCCCTTCCCATCCTCTATCTAAGATAAATTAAAAAAATAATTTTAAAAAATTTTAAGTCTTGGGAAACCAGAGTAACTTTTCTGACAAATAGTCTAGTCAACTTCACTGAAATACCATTAAGTGAAAGATGCCTGTATGTATATATCTCCGCCCCCAATAAGTATGAAATGCCACATTTGTACTCAGGCTTAGAATACAAGGTTCTTCTGTTATGTGGTGAAATTAAAGCCCACTGTGCTATCTTCAAAGTCATATTCATTGCTTTAAAAGAAACATTTACCTCAGATGAAAAATTATGAAGATAACAAAACTTTTTCTTTAGATGTTAAAAATTCCTCAGGGGAAATGTTCTAGAGAAGTACAAAGTATCTTTATTATTATTTTTCACAAACATGGAAATGATAACACACTAATGCAGGAAAATCCTAGAGAAAAGACCCTGACAAGTTATCATGGGGAGGTGATGTCCTTCTGTCATTGTAGGCACGCAGGGCAAGCTAACACTTGTAAAGGGGTGAGCCTGAGGAACAGGAATGAACTTGAAAGAATTCACAGAAATGCCAGCCCCAGAGGTCTATAAATGCATGAGTCTGCTGCATGAGTCAATGCTTGTTCAATGCAAGCAATTCTTTTGCCTTCATTGGCCAGAACAGCGAACCGCAGACAGCACCAGCTATCAACACGGCCAGTTCATGGGAAATGTTATGAGGTGCGGCTGGAACGTGACCCCACCCAGACCACTCCCTGAAGTTGCAAAGCTTCCAAACAGTGTCCTCAGCCTAGGAGATACTGTCTCCTTTTAGGCCACCAAAGTTCTCCAGCAACAAGGAGAACAGCTTCAACAGAGCAGCTTCTGAGGGAAAGTGACCCTTAACTATGGATAAGGGAAGTTTGGATTTTAGTCAAGTGGATGGTTCAAAACTATGCTTTCTCTGTATTTAGGTTTTAAATTCCCAACATCTATTAAGATATTGGGAGGCAAACATTAAGCTATTTCCTCCTCGGATTATCAATTCTGAATTCTTAGTCCACAAGAAAAACCTCAAATTACTTCAAAAAACAATCAGCTGACAAGACTGGATAAAGAAGGCTGACATGCTCCAGCCAACCTTCCTCACTCCAAATCATTAGAAATGACTGAAAATAATTTTAAATAAACGAATCCAAACAATGAAGGTAAGCGAAGAAAGACAGCCTCTGTGGCCAGTAATAATGAGTCACCTCTGAAAGACACATGGAATCTGATTAATGAACCTAAAGCACACAGGAGAGGACACACAGGAGAGGATACTCCATGGGGCCCTAAATCAGAGGGAGAAGTCTGTGTGGACAAGGGAGTTCTGGGTCATCTCAGTCGGAGCGACCATTTAGATGGTCCCCCCACACTCACCCAAAGCTTGTAGGAGCAGCAAGCCTAAGAGACATATTTTGGGCCAGAGAATCAAGGTAATGCTTCCAGTAGCTGGCCTCACCCAGGAGGAGTGGAAGCATCTTGGCTAGAAGACTACTGACTCACGCGGCCCAGCCCCACATCCTGCTCCTGCCCTACCGCCAGAGGATAGTACATTCTCAGACACACCATCCAAGCTCTCAAATTAGAAATGAACACACAATCACAAACCAGCAAACACTTGAAGAAAACCCTTACTGTGACAGAGATGCCAAATACCACTAAGAGAAGAGCTCGTTCTCATAAAAAAAAAAAAAAAAAAAAAGCAGTCTTTAAAACTCCAGTAATTAGGCTGACTAGCAGAATGGACACAGTAGAAGACAGATTTAGAAAGCTGACAGGTGGAATAGAGAAATTCTCCCAGAAACAATAACAGGATAAAGAAATGAAAAATATGATAGAGGCATAGAGAGTACTTCAAGAACCTAAAAGAGAAATCTCTCAAATAAATGCTAGAAGAAAATTTGCCAGACCTGCAAGATTATCTTGAAGATAAATTTAGGATTGCTTTTATTTTCTTTAAACTTTTTGTGTTTTTCTAATTTTCTTCAATGAGCATACATCTTTATTCAACGGGAAATTTTTTTAATTATAAGGTCTGAAAATAATAAATAAAAAGAAAATCCCTTAACTACATGATGGGTTTTCTAAGGGAAATGAAGAAGGGGAAGTCAATTAGAACTTCACTAAGGGGAGAGCTAGCATAAATAAAAATTAGTTACCAAATAAGAAGTCACAGAGATTTTGCCAGACATCTTTGAAAATAGAAATGCTGATCTTCTCCATTTAGGAATAGGAAATGGATTTTTCTGCAGCTTCTAGACTTACCATCCTAACCCTATATTGGAGCCAGAGTCAGGGCTGGCCTTGCAGGGCCTTGAAAACCCACATTTAGAGGTTGAACTGTCTTCAGAAGATGATAAAAAGGCAAAGATAGGTTGTGCGACATGTTTTAGGCAGAACTGCCATCATCCAGGGAGGAGAAGGAAGTGATACTCCAGGACAGAAAATCGAAGGAGTAAATGTCTGCTTAACAAAGCCTCAAAGGCTGCTATTTACATCTGAGTCAAGAAACAAAACAAACCGAATCTTCTTTTCAGAGCACATTCCTGTACCCCAAACCGATGTGAGCCTCTCTGAGTTCTTTGTACTCCAGGCCACCCGAGGGAGGTAAAATAGTGCCATTGTACTTGTAATTGCAGGTTCTTCCTATGTTGGAGAGAGATGCTCAGGAGAGTTTCCGGGGTCCAAAAATATATCGTGGCAATATAGAGAGTGTGCCCAACCCCTTGCATGACAAGATGCTATTTTCTGAGGTCTTTTTATATTTTCTTTTATTTTTCCTTTGACGTTAGAATTTACAAAACAATTTATACTTACATACAACCTGTCCCTATGCAATTACTTCTCCTAGGATCTAACAGTTTCAAGGTCTACTAGGAGACTAAGGAGGAGAGAGTTTCCTTTTAAAAATATATATTTTTTTAGATTGGGATAATGCTCCCAAGAATGGCGATTTTTCACCTTGTTTTATACATTACATCAAAGGAGGAGATGTACTAGTAAGTGGATTACATGAAATCCATTGGTGATAGATTTGGGAGGCGGGAGAAAGCAAAGTGGGGGTAGGGGGACTCTGGGATTGCATAAAAAGTAAAATGATAGACACATACTTCTTTTACTTAGGTGGGTACAGGAACGTTAACAATAACAATGAAGGAATTTATGGTCTCTGTCCTGGCATCCAGGCACATTTGGTTGTGCCCCAAGGAGTCCAGAAAAGGGGAAGTTACAAGTTACTCTGACATTTCATAGGTATGTTATCTTAGATGCAAAATGACAATAGGCTCAGTTAAGGTAGAGATTGACCTTGTCAGAGAAGATACTGGCCTAGGGCCGTGGTCGGCAAACTGCGGCTCGCGAGCCACATGCGGCTCTTTGGTCCCTTGAGTGTGGCTCTTCCACAAAATACCACGGCCTTGGCGAGTCTATTTTGAAGAAGTGGCGTTAGAAGAAGTTTAAGTTTAAAAAATTTGGCTCTCAAAAGAAATTTCAATCGTTGTACTGTTGATATCTGGCTCTGTTGACTAATGAGTTTGCCGACCACTGGCCTAGGACATGACTACCCACCATAACTGCTTTTAGTTAAAGGTTTCATTTCAGACCATCCTTTGTGGTACTTTAGGTCTTCGAGTTTGCAAGACTGCCATGCAGGCCTTCCCTGAGCTTGTCAGGTTAGTATGTGGCCCCTTTTGTCAACAGTACCTACTATGGACCAGGTATCATGATAGTTGCTAAGAATACAGTGCCTTCTGAGCCGTGAGGGGGGAAGTGGGACAGTCTGGTATGGAAAAGACAAAGCTTACCTATCCCAGCACATCAAAGCAAAGGTCTTCAAGAATGTCCAGGTCCAGTAAGAGATAGAGTGGGCCGGTGGCACATGCAGCAGAGGTGAGGGACCCCTTCCCACTGGGATTACCAGAGATCTTCATGGTGGTCTTAGAGCTGGGTCTAGAAGTATAAAAATTGCAATAAGCAAAGCCATATGGGAGGGCAGTAAAATGCAGAGAGAGAAGTCTGAGAAAAACAAGAGGGAAGATACATTCTGGTCTCACATTGTAGTTCCTATGTCATTACAACTCTGCAGCCATTCATCTGGCCAGAAGATGCCAGGAGTTGGGGCAGTTTTAAAATATTTGCAGCAGCTGCCTTTCCTTTGACATGGAAGCTAAGGGAGTGAAGCAGGAAGGAGTACAGGGGAGAAATACCAGGAAGAAGAGGCTGGGGAGGAGGAGAACCAAATATTTTTTTCTTAGACAATTAAGGATATCTCCTTAGCTCGTTTGCCTTTAAGCTGTCCTCTCAACCTATCCCAGTCACTATCCCTCCAACCCCAGCCTACCTTTCATGACAGCCGTGATAACTCAGCAGCAAGAAACAGATAAACACTGGAGGGAATTACATCTGATATGAGCATTTCCAAACCAGATGTAAATTAATTAGCTGTGATTGACCATAGCCCAGGAATATGTGCTGATGTTTGCACACCAATAAAGGACACCAAGGAGTCTACCTATTCAGGGGGCCAGAGAACAGAAGCTACCCAGGAATCCTCTGAAAATAGTGTCAGTCCCCTTGGTGGCTGTAAATTAAAAGAGGAAATCATTACACCCTTGCAATTTCTCAACTACCTGCCAAGCCACTCATCAATGGGCATCCCTCCTGGTTAACCACAGGGAGGGGTGGGTGGGGCAGTAATAGGACCAGAATCTGGCTCTAATTTAGCCCTGCAGGAATCTTGCTCCCTCTGGGAAATCCTTGATGGCATCATTGCTTTTACTGCATCCACATTAGTGGGCAAGGCCTGGCCCAACTCTGAGCCACAGGTGCTCCAACCACAGCATGTTTCCTGCAGGCAGGAGAGGCCTAAGAGTAATGGTTTGTAAAGGACCTTAAAATCCTCTGGTGACAGAGCGGATGGGTTACACATCGATACTATAAGACAGTGGTAGGCAAACTGCGGCTCATGAGCCACATGCGGTTCTTTGGCCCCTTGAGTTTTTAGCAAAGGCCAGCTTAGTAATATCCTAATTAAGTTAATAACAATGTACCTACCTATAGAGTTTAAGTTTTAAAAATTTGGCTCTCAAAAGAAATTTCAATCGTACTATTGATATTTGGCTCTGTTGACTAATGAGTTTGCCGACCACAGCTACAGGAGATTGTGCAGCTGTTAAGAGGAGAAGGAGTTTTATCTGTACTGACAAATGACTATCTCCAATACACAGCATTCAGTGAAGAAAGAAAGTTGCAGAACAGACATACAGAATCATCCTACCTGTTTATATAAAATATATGTATATTCTTACAAACACGTAGGAAGGTTCTAGAATGAAACAAAAGAAATGATTTTTTCACTTTTATATCCTTGTGTGCTTTTATAATTTAAAAAATACTTTGAAGACCTTTCTACATTATATGATTAAAGAGGCCAAGGAAAACTATTATAAATACAATGACTCTGTGCTAACTAAAACTAAAAAAAAAAAAAGTTCACTTATCACTTTGATCTCTCTAACCTGATATACATTTCATTTCTGTATTAATACCTCATCTTTGCTAGCCTTACAATAGTGCTGGTTCAGTTCAGTGGAGTTTAAGCTTTATAGTGAAATCAAATAAAACGTGAGCATATGTAGAAATTACATTTACGGAGAGAGACAAACATTCAGTTTGAATACTGAACAGATCTATAGCTAATACACTCATTCTTCATCCAAAGGCTATGAGTGTTCATTTGGCCTGTTTTGCTCCCTTTGCTCTTTGGAACACAACTATACTAATCTGACTTCATCGGATCCTGGTAGGGCTGCCTATCATGGTGTCCCAATCCTCCCCTGCCAAAGAGGTATGCTCACGAGCTTCGCTGACCCATCAGAGCACCCCATCCAGGGGTGGGCAACCTTTTTGACTCGAGGGCCACAATGGGTTCTTAAACTGGACCGGAGGGCCGGAACAAAAGCATGGATGGAGTGTTTGTGTGAACTAATATAAATTCAAAGTAAACATCATTACATAAAAGGGTACGGTCTTTTTTTTTTTTATTTCAATAGTTTTATTCATTTCAAACATTTTAACAAGAAGAATGTAAACACTAATTATTATAATTTGAAACTTCAAAAAATGGAGGAATCATAGCACAATAACATACCTTATATTGAAGATGGCAAAGGCAAAATAAAATTGCCTAACAAAGGAAAGGTACAAAAGCCTTTCAAATTAAACTTAAATATAATAAAATAATTTAAAACTAAGACAAATAGAAAAGAACAAAATGTGTAAACAGTAAATGCGGTTAGTGGCCACGGTAGCGTTACTGATACCGCATCCGTATCAGCAAAAAAATGCAGCCGCAGCATGGCTAGTGTGACATGTCCTCTGTGTGTCTTTTTCCCTGCTGCGCGCGTCCGCAGTGGGGAAAAAAAACTGCAGTGGATACAAGCCCTAAAAGCTGAGTCTTTGTTGTTTTATTAACAAGTCATTGTGATGTACAGGATGTGGGAACAGGAAAAAATTGTGTTTGAGTAGAGCTCTTAATCTTACCTCAGAAAGGCTCTGATACTGTGCTCTCCAGGGGCGTGTCTCCCTACATCACCACGATAACGTGTCTACGCATTCGCAGGGTGATGTCGGGAGACGCGTCCGCGGGCATTACAAGGAGCCTCTGAAAGATTGAGAGGTTGTTCCTTCTACTGAATGGGCGGATATAAATCCTCCTACTCAGAAGAAAAAGCTGCGGCCGTGTTTCCCGACATTGCCATGTTAACACTGCTGCTGGTGAAGGAGCGGAGGGGAGAGCAAGAGAACCCTCCGCTCTTTCGGCTCCGTGGGCCGGATAGAACAGCCGAACCGGCCGGATCCGGCCCGCGGGCCGTAGTTTGCCCACAGCTGGTCTATAATCTAATATTCTGAATGTCATTGTTAAATAGGATATTCTATTTATTCTTCAGAGGGCGGAAAAGGCACACAGAACTTTCTATATAAAATTTCTGCCAAGGTCATACAATTAATCAGAAACCAAGTCCAAAGCAAAAATAACTTCTCAGAACTTTTCTTAAAAAAAAAAAAAGCTTTATTTTATGTCAAAAGCAAGGAGAGAGCTATCTGCCAAATCTATGAGGAAAAGGAAAAAGAGAGATGGATTCTGTCCTGATGATATCTTAGTCCAAGGGACAGCAAGGACCAAAGCAAACCAACTTCAAATTCCCAGCCAGATGAGCTTTATCAGACTAACCTTGCTGACTTCTTGTCCAAAAAGATTCTCAAGAACTGATGTCTGTAGCAGAATCAAAGTGTTTTTAACTATACTTATCTTCAAGTCAATTAGGTAATAGACTCCAAAGCTTTCATAATGTTTGTCAAAGCATTGTTTCATAGTGTAAATGAAAACCCTTATGAAGAAAGTTCACAATAAGTTCTGCTTTCTCAATGAGAAGTAAAATAAAAACCTGATGTGTATCCAAGGCAAACACCCAGCGTAAAATAGGTTAAACTCTTTGTCGCAGGAAAATGATAGACAAGGAAGGAAATTCATAAAGGAACCCTTTCAGTACAGCTGTAAACACAGAGGAGAAGGTAAGAACCTGTATGTGGAGTTGAGATTTCCTCCTCAGCCAGGCATCTGGCACAGTCAGGGTTCTATACAAGTGTGCCCCACTCAGAAATTCTGTAATCACAGCTAGGAAAGGCCAATTCATCTCAAAACTGGCATTAAAAAAATGTACAATTCAGCCCTAGCCGGTTTGGCTCAGTGGACAGAGCGTCGGCCTGCGGACTGAAGGGTCCGGGTTTTGATTCCAGCCATGGGCACATGCCTGGGTTGTGGGCTCGATCCCCAGTGTGGGGTTTGCAGGAGGCAGCCAATCAATGATTCTCTTTCAACATTGATGTTTCTATCTCTCCCTCTCTCTTCCTCTGTGAAATCAATAAAAATATATATATTTTTTAAATGTACAAATTCAGTTAATGGGCAACAACAAAAAAACCTAATATGAATCCTGGGCCACCTCATGCAACTGAGCTGTGAGTCTTGGGCAGGGCACATAAGATCTCTGAGCCTCAACTTCCCCACCTGGGACAGGAAAGGACTAGATTATATGGCCTCTCGACATACAAATAATAATGCTTATAGTTTCCCACTCTGATCCTTGGAGATTTCATACATATATTTTAAAAAGGAAAATTGCAATTTTTAGTCTGTCAGGTAAGTAATGCAATATGAAAACTCTAAAGAACTGGATTGTTGACATGCTTCTTCCTTTATGTGCAAAAAAGCATGAATAGTTCCCAAAAAGATATTAAAAGGAGGTACAGACACTGTGGGGTCCTGGCATACTATAATTAGAGATTAACTTGGTCATGTGCAAAAAGATACTTAGGAACAGGCAGGCTCCATCTGGAAGCTAAATCCATGTCCTCCTTTCTTTGTAGTGCATTGTATACTTATAGAATTGGCTAAATTAGAAGACAAGAAAAAGAGAGATAAGCATATTAACACTACTTCTTTACAACAGTAAAAAATTAGATACTGCCTAGAACTAGCTGGTTTGGCTCAGTGGGTAGAGCATTGGGCTTGCAGACTGAAGGGTCCCAGGTTCAATTCCAGTCAAGGATGGGCTCGATCCCCAGTAGGGGGGGGTGTGCAGAAGGCAGCCAATCAATGTTTCTATCTCTCTCTCCCTCTCCCTTCCTCTCTGAAATCAATAAAAATGTATTTTAAAAAATATGATACTACCTAAGCATCCTACAGCTACTGTTGGTTAAACACTTTTGTTACTTATATAATAAATAAGTATTCAATGATTAAAATCATGTTTAGAAAAATATTTGATATCCTGAGAAAATTCTCATAAAATATTGCTATATTTTCAAAAGTAGGTTACAAAATATAAACATATATAACATACAAATGACATTGTTTATCTCTAGTAGAAGAATTATAGGTGACTTTTATTTCCTTCTTTATATCATTATACATTTCCAAATTTCCTACAATAAAAATATATAATCTTTGTAAACAGGGGGAAATGTTAATTTTTAAATATATATACCTTTTTATTAATTTCAGAGAGAAAGGGAGAGGGGGGAGAGAGATAGAAACATCAATGATGAGAGAGAATCATTTATCAGCTGCCTCCTGCATACCCCCTACTGGGCATCGAGCCCGCAACCCAGGCATGTGCCCTTGACTGGGATCAAACCTGGGACGCTTCAGTCCCCAGACTGATGCTCTATCCACTGAGCCAAACCGGCTAGGGTGGGAAATGTTAATCTTTTATAAGACAAACTACTTGCTTACCTCCAAGTCATGTATTTTCCCCATGGCAAAAATAATATTCCCTCCCTTTTATTCAAGCATACAGTAAGCTCTTCCTGTTACCTGGGTCTCTTTGGAGAGATTGCTAGACTAAAACCCGGGGGCATTAGAATACAATATTTGTGTCAGTAAGTTCTCTCTAAATAAATAGAAAACCCAGCAGCTATAAAGTAAAAAACTGATACGTTTTACTCTATAAATATTAAAATTTATGAATGATAAATACTGCAAAAGAAGTCAAAAGACTGATTAGATATCATAGCCAAAGATCTAATTTCTTTAATCTATCAAAAGCATTGCAATCCCTAAGAAAAATCCCAAAATTCTAATAGAAGTAGGCAAAGGACATGAACCATCCGCTCATAGAATTCAAATAATTTTATTCATGTGAAAAAGAATAAACCTCACTCAAAATTTAAAAGATGCAAATTAAAACAATGACATGCTACTTTTATTATTTTTTAGTAAGGACAAGTGTAATTTTTAGATTTTGTTTTGTTTATGGGGTTTTTTAATTGATTTCGGAAAGAGGAAAAGAGATGAAAGAGAATCATTGATCGGGTGCCTCCTGCAGGCCCCCTACTGGGTATATGTGTTCCTCCATCCATATGCATGTGTCTCTCTCATCCTCTCCCTTTCTCTCTCTCTAAAATCAATAAAAAACATGTCCTTCCGTGAGGATTAAAAAAATAAAAAATAATAAATCTTTCACACTGGCAAATAGTTTAAAAGTTCAATAAATCTAGTGTGGAAAGCAGTCATTGAGAGTATGCTTTGGTAGTACCTTTAATTGGCAAGATCTATAAAATTAAAAATGCAAATACTCTCCAGTGAGACAATTCCACTTCTAGGAATGTATCCTATAGACCCGTGGTCGGCAAACTGCGGCTCGCGAGCCACATGCGGCTCTTTGGCCCCTTGAGTGTGGCTCTTCCACAAAATACCACGGCCTGGGCGAGTCTATTTTGAAGAAGTGTCATTAGAAGAAGTTTAAGTTTAAAAAATTTGGCTCTCAAAAGAAATTTCAATCGCTGTACTGTTGATATTTGGCTCTGTTGACTAATGAGTTTGCCGACCACTGCTATAGACAAAGTTGCACATATAATCCAAGTCACATACACACACAGATGTTCACTGCAGAATTGTTTGTAATAGCAACAGACTGGAAACAACCTCAATATCCTTTCAACAGAGGGCTGAGTGAAGAATTCTGGTGTGCAGCACAATGAGACTCCAGGCAGCCATTCTAAAAGAATGCCGGTATCACATGGACTGATGTGAGGCCATCTCAAAAATATATGACCTGATTTTTTATATAGGGAGGGCATATGAGCTATCTGTATACTGTGCTCTGGAAGAAATTAAAAGGAAGTATTAGCAGTGGCTGCCTCGGAGAAGGAGGCTTGGTGCCGTGTAAAAGGGAGCAAGGCTTCTGTACTGCTTAAATTTCCTATCATAGGCATTTATTGTTTTCCCGTTTTAAAAACTAGCTAATTATTGTAAGTAAACATTAAATGAATATTTACTAGTAAGCAGGGCGGAGGGCTGGGGGGATCCATGGTGCTTTGAGCTCTGTTATCTGGAGGAAGGAGATTCCACGTCCCACCCAAGCAATGGGCACCCATGAAAAGTCAAATGCTTAAGGAAGAAGCAAGGCAGACAATCTTTCAATAAAATTTAAGAAGTCAAATAGCGAGTCCGAACGAGTGTGGCCTTGCCCGAGGAACACCCGCTTCCCTGATCGCAACTGGATCCCGCCGGGCCGCTCTCCTCGGGGGGGCCACTCTTTAGTGCCACCGGACTGGAGGCAGCAAACGCCCCGGAGACCGGGGCCCGGGGACAGCCGCCACTGGCGTCCTTCCCTCGAGGGTGGGTGGCCTATGTAGCTCCGCGGCCCAACCTCTGGGATCCGTTGTCAGGTGCAAACTCTGCAGGGGGTTAGAAGAGCCGCTCCTGGGGCACAGCCCCCGGAGGCCCGAGGCTGTGAGGCGCCCGGCCCAGCGCCCCCACCTGTGCCCGGGGCTGGACCCAGCGCCGCCACTGCCCCGCCCAGACGCGCATTCGTGGGGCCACAGTGCGACCCAGCGGGCCGCGGGGAAACTGCGCCCGCCCGCCCGCCGGACACCCAGCGACCAGTGGGGCGAAGACCCGGGGAGTCACCGCCTCCCACCTGTTAGTTTTCCAGGAAAGGCTGACAGGGGAGCGGTCCCCTTCCTCCTTGGCGAATGCAGGGAGTCCATCTGTTTGCCAAGACACGTTGCTGAACTTCGTTGGTCTTTCTTACTCCGGCCTTTCACTCCCAGTGTAGGTGAAAATAGACTTGCTGGAAAGTTCTGGTTTGAGAGACGGGTATTCTTAATTCAGAATTCCACACAACTGGTTAATTGATGAAGTCCAAGGAAGGAACTATTCCTTTCTATCTGAAGGATGACTCTAAGGATCTAGTAAAATCTGTGACAGTAGGTCTGGCTCATCTGAAACGCCACCTCCTCCTGAAATCCCCTCTGCCTAAGTACAAGTGTCCCGCACTTGCTGGCACTGCCTGTGGACTGTCTCTGGGCTGTGAATTCGGATTTGCACATCATCCCCTTACTGGGCCCTCACAAGCTCCCTGAGGCAAAGAGGGAGTACTACTCATTCTGTGTTAGGAGTGGGGGGAAAGACAGAATGGTACAAAAACAGAGGAAAGAAGCTGTCACACAGCAACAAGACTCGCCAGTTTTATTTGTCATTTGAATAGCTTACTGAACACCAAAATACTATTGAACACCAAATTGCTATTGATTATGCTGATCCTTGATCCAGCAGGCCTGCATTTCTCAATGTGCCACCTTTTGCACATTCCTTTCAGACCATATTAACACCATAGAACTCTGAATACAGGGTGTCCCCAAAACTGTATGCACACTTTAATAGCTGATAGCTGAACTTTGAAAATGAAATGTATTTTAATAAACACTGCCTGTATAATTATTCAAAGTGTGTGTATACATTTTTGGGGACACTCTATGGTGCTGTCACTGGACATTTTTAATACCAAGCCATAATTATGTAAATTCAGGGTTTTTTTCAAGTTTGTGCTATAGGTGGGGGGAAATAAGAGATCAACTGAAGGACTTATATGCATGCATATAAGAGTAACCAACGGATGCAAAACATTGGGGGGTGAGGGCATGTATGGGAGTGGGGTGAGGGTGGGGGCAATGGTAAGATATGTACACATATAATACCTTAATAAAAAAAAAATAAAAAAATAAAAAATAAAAAAAGTTTGTGCTATAGGTGTAGATTTGTGATCTCTTTGACATATCCACTAACATATTGCTTTTTAATCATTGCTTATTTACATACATATCCAATGTTGCATAGGGAGGCTACCCTGCATCAGTAAGGACCTAGCTGCAGAGAATCTGTTCTAGCTAGTTTAAGCAAGAGGAGATTTGTTGCAGGGTATCATATAGCTTCCGGAATCATTCAAGTCGGGGGTAGGGAGATGGTTTGACAAGAAACAGACCTGTAGGCTGAGTTTCTAGGAAAAATTCCAAAGCCACAGAAGAGGACTGGCCAGAGAACAACAAGTCACAAGCCAAGTCTGGTTCTGCCACTGCACCATGTAACACTGTGCTATAATCAGGAGCTGAGATGCTGCTGCTGCTACATATCACCTCTGCTCCCACCGACAAACCATCCTGCTACCCATATCTGGAACTACTTGAACAGCAAATAGAAGAATCAAGTAATGGTAATAATGGATTCTAATATAATGAATTGTTTTTAAGAAATAACCCATGGTACATGGGGATACTCAAAAGAGAGGGAGAAAGAGAGAGATTTTCCTTATGAAGGATGTCAACCAATAAATATAGAAAAAATAGTAAAATTTTAAAATGACCATTTTGCAGCCTTTGGTGTAATGATCAATTCAGGCAATATAGACTAAAACTATAGGGGGAACAGTAATTTCACATGGACTCAAAGTATCACTACACAGAGAACTTAACACTTATAAAGGGGAAATGGAGGGAGAGAGGGACACCTACTAACTGGTGATCACTAACTGAGTGACCACAATGAACAGCATATTATATGCCTCATGGTGTGATGCAAAAAGAGACACACAATCTTACCTACATAATATTTTTGCCCAAAATGTTTCTCTAAAAGAAATCACGAGAAAACAGACAAACGCAGAATATAATACATTCTATAAGCCAACTAGCCTGATCTCTTTTAAAATCCAGTGTCATGAGGAAAAAAGGGAGGGGCAACTATTCTATACTGAATGATACTAAAGACATAACAACTCAATATAATCATGACTTTTGTTTGGATCCCAGATTGAAAAAAAACAACTATAAAAAGATGGAGGAAATTGAATACAAATTATACATCAGAATTATTGCTCTTTTCTTAGGTGTGATCATGGCATTGTGGTTAGGTAGAGGAAATGTCATTATTCTCAAGAGATGCATACTAAAGTGTCAAATATGTTAACAATTAGTAAGTCTAAGTGAAGTGTGTATAGATGTTAATGGCATTATCCTTTCAACTTTCCTATAGACATTTTTCAACTGAAATATAGTGGGTAAAGACTTGAATATGGTGTCCATATTTTGTTGTTGTTTTCCCTTCGTGATCCTGGATGGTAAAGCATTCCCTATGTCTTTGTAGATTATCTTTGGTCTCAAATGCCTTCTACTCTGACCCTCCTGAAACACACACCTATTCCAAGCAAGCGTTGTTTCCACTGCCAGAAAGTGCAGGGTGTTCCTCTTCACAGCTGTATCATTAGGAGCATTTTTCTGCATCAGCGTCTCACCTTTGTCATTTTCTCATGAATGTGTGCAGCTTTAGGAATCTGTCACAGTCTCTTTGTGACTTATCATTCTCCCATTCTCTAGAGAAAAAGATATCATATGACTTCCTCAGTGTTATATAGCAAGAGGGGGCCACAGCCAGAGTCTTCTGCTCAGATCACTACCGGAAGTTTGTAACAGATGCTAAGATGTGTTGGGAACACTAACGGGTAAAAACTGGGACTCTCCTTGGAAAAGTCATTTCACCTCTCAGGGCTTCAGTTTCCTCCTTATTTAAAAGAAGTGATTAAAATGATTGTCTTTAAAGTTCCCGTCAAGCCCTAACAGTTTATTCTTCAAGTCTCTGCTTCCTGAGACATATCTATCACCATGGCCCAGAAGGCAAAGCTAGGGGTAAGTCCTCCTCCTTGAGAACAGTCCTCAAATTCCTAACATTTCCACAGTGACTAGCACCCTCAGCTTTTCT
Organism: Plecotus auritus; assembly: GCF_963455305.1. Taxonomy (NCBI): domain Eukaryota; kingdom Metazoa; phylum Chordata; class Mammalia; order Chiroptera; family Vespertilionidae; genus Plecotus; species Plecotus auritus. The sequence continues at coordinate 48,328,939 of NC_137776.1, forward strand.
CCTAACAAAAACGGAAACATTTTTAAGACTTAACCCATTTCCACACCTGGCCAATACTTACCTTCCTTCTGGAAACAACTGTGTCAGTTGGCAACTTGTAAAGCCTCAGAAGGAAAATTAATTTCATATGTTCTTAGAACACTTTATAAAGAGAGCATCAAAGGAGGGTACTCTTCGAAATATGGTTATCCACTCCCTTTATTCTCCAAAGCTGAACTATGTCTGTTAGCTGTAAGATCCCTTGGAAAATTCTGACAGGGCAAAAAGAAAGAAAATGATGGAAGATTTGGGCAGAAATTGTAAATGAAATCAGCAAATTTTCATCCAGGGTGTAACTAGAGCAAACAAAGAGATGGGTAATAAATAGAGATGAAAACACATGTTAGAAAATAACATACTGGAGCCTGGTGGGTGTGGCTCAGTGGTTGAGCATCGACCTATGAACCAGGAGGTCATGGTTCAATTCCCAATCAGGGCACATGCCTGGGTTGTGGACTCAATCCCCAGTAGGGGGTGTGCAGGAGGCAGCCAATCAATGATTAGCTCTCATCATTGATGCTTCTCTCTCCCTCTCCCTTACTCTCTGAGATCAATAAAAAATATTTTTAAAAAGAAAATAACATACTGGAGACTAATTAATTTCTACAATTAGTTCACTACCCTATGTTTCCATGGCATATTCTATCCTGTAAACTTTTATAATAAATAATGATGCAAAAAAAATACAGGGTGGGATAAAAGTAAATTTACAGTTGTTAATATGGAAAGGAATACAATAATTAATAAATAATAATACAAAAGAATAAATAAGCTGTGTTTCTCAAACTCACAACTGTAAACCTACTTTTACCCCACCCTGTATTTAAACTACATCCTTCCCATTCAAACCAAATAGAGGTCCACACAGCTGTGACAGTCAGTCTCTAGAGTCAAGAACCAACTGCACTCTTACGATTAGCTAGTAGAGTTCAGGCTTGGCTAGCATAAAACCCAGAAGTAGGCCTGCCCTACCTCTAGGGGACACAGGCCAAATCAAACCTTGGGTGACATATGCAGGAGTTCATTGAGACAAAGTAAAAAGAAAAGAAAGAAGGTTTCATTTTAAAGGAAAGAACCTAATACTTGGGGAACCCATAGCTGAGAGCTAAGGTGATTTATGGTGCCTCTGTTTGCATATTTTCCAAGTTAATTTAGATTCATCATTCATGGCTTATTCAACAAATTTGCTATAGTCAATGTATTTGTAGTCAACAAATGTCTGAGTGGTTCAGCGAGCTAAATAGGGGTCTGTTAGGGAGATCTCTCACAGAAGTCAAAAGGCCATTTCTCTTGGACATATATGAGCTGTATTTATGTAAATAATTGTTTTGCTTATTCTTTTATCGTTCAACTCTTCCACTCAACTGTAAATTCCATAAGGGGACCATTTCTGTGTTTTTCAACGTTGAATTCTGAGCGGAGCCCATAGCACAGTGAAAATGTGGTAAATAGTGCCCTAACTGGTTTGGCTCAGTGGATAGAGCATCGACCTGCGGACTCAAGGGTCTCAGGTTCGATTCTGGTCAAGGACATGTACCTTGGTTGCGGGCACATACCCAGTAGGGAGTGTGCAGGAGGCAGCTGATCGATGTTTCTAGCTCTCTATCCCTCTCCCTTCCTCTCTGTAAAAAAATCAATAAAATATATTTTAAAAAAAGAAAATGTGGTAAATAATAAAGAAAGATATAAAAAACACTTGTAATCAGAGAAAAGAAAGCACGGTATGGTTCTATATGAATCCACATCTTTATAAATCTCAGCAGGTTTTTGGTTTTCTTTACATAGATCCCACAGCACATTTCTCATTAAAGTTATTCCTGGGTATTTTGTGAGTTTTGTTTTTAAACATGAAATCTCTCTCTCTCCCCCACTCTTATTATATTTTAAAACCTATCCATGTTGGCAAGTGGGAAAGCTTTTGATTTGGGTTTATCTATCCTGCTTGCAGCCAACACACTAAACTCTCTTATTAAATCCAATGGTTGGGGGTTCAATTTGCTTGATTCTCTTAGTAAGCTAGGTATGAAATCCTATCATCTGCAAATAATAAAATTTTGTCTTTTCCTTTCCAATGATCTAAATCTTATTTCTGTTTCATCTTTAATTGCACTAGCTACAAACTGGGAAAGACATCAAATGCTAATGGTAATGGTGGGTGTTCTGTAATCCATTCATGGTTCTAATGAGAAGGCCTCTGGTGTTTCCTCTTCTGATTTTCACAACTGGAGCCCAGCAACCTCTTATGTGCTTGCTCACTTCCTTTCACTTTATTCTCATTACAGACCACTTAAAATAATCCTAATGTAATAATGTAAGTCTTAATAACACCAGGGCGGTTAGCTCTCAAAAAAGTTTCTTTTCTGTCCTTAAACCACAATGTTAGAGCACTCCTTTGCCTGTCACACACACACACACATACACACACACACACACACACACACACACACACACACACACATTTAATCTTTAGAGCATTCCTCTGAGGCAGATACTACTATTAAGCCCTTTTTATAGATTAAAAAACTGATACTCCAAGAGATTAGGTGACCTGCCCAAGGGTTCATACTTTATAAACAGCAAAGCTGAAATCTGAATCCTGGATCTGCTATCCTAACCGCTGAGTTTGTACCAACACTGAGAGTTTTCACCCCCTGTCCCCAATCCAGCCTCAACCTCACCCCCAAATTCTCCAGAGCTGACAGCAGTCTGAGCTCTTTGATAATGCAGCTGGGCCCACAGCCTGCCACCCAGTCAGAAGGCAGAGTCTGCCTACCCTGCCCCCATCAGCGGCTCTCCTGACATATCCTTTCCTGCCCCACAGACAGCAGCGGAGCCCAAGTCAGTGAGAAGTTAATACTGAGCCAGGCCAAGGTGGTCCGCTCATGAAAGCCCTAGGGAGACTGGACATCAAAGCATCCCAGCTGCTGATTAAAATGAGCTCCAGAGACTGGGGACACAGCTATGGCACTCCAGGCCCACCTTTCAGGGCTGCAAAGGATGCTGCCCCTACAAAGGCATTCCTGTGTCTGGAGATGCCTGTGAAATCCAAGGAGTGGGCCGTGGAAGGAGCCAGGCGTGGGATTCACAGGAGGCCTGAAGGGAACAGCATCCACAGGAAGGGGGCCTGGACAGAGGCTTTCCCTTCCCCTACAAGAAGCAACTGTAAAAACCACACCTTGCCATTCCAGCGAAACCCTGGGCATTGACTTCTCTGAGCTGGGTGCCAGTGATTCCAGATGCTGGTCCACAACCTTCTGGACCAGATTCTGCTCTCCCACTTTATGTGGCTTTCCCTAACAGACCTGCTTTTATTCTCAAATTGACTTAGTATCTCTCAGCTCCATCCTGTTTCTACCCCCACACTTCTAGCACTTCCTAAGGCATCCGTCACTGTCATTTATTAATAGTCAGATGTACAATTTGTTTAGAATTCACAGGAACCAACCTAACTCATTTAGTTCTTTGAGGTGGGTATTACACTCATTTTGCAAATGGAGAAACTAAATCCTAAATTGCATTGCCTCAGGGCAAGCCACTGACCTAACTGCATTAAGGGGGTCAGTATAAAACAAGTAGTTGTACAATGCTTTTACTGAGATCAAGATAACTTTGCTGAGCAGACAGAACAAAACTTACACCTAGGCTAGACCACTTCTCTATATTTCCTTTATTCTTTGTTAATCCACCAGGCATCAATTGAGTTGTATGGGATTCTTCAAAGAACCAGTATTGAAGAATCCCCAATATGACACAGAGAAAAATTCCCTCCAACCTCCACCACAATTCAAACAACTCAGATATAAGACAGAACCTTGCAGTCCCAAATTTATGCATGGTGTTGGGGGAAGAACCCAACCTAATTCTTTAAATTCCAATATGAGACATTTCCAAAGAGTAACCAAATTTGCTTTAAAAATAAGAAAAGCCAAAGATGCCATCAGAGTCATTTTATGTCTATGTCATTATCTCATTAAGACAAAGCTTTCCAGCCACAGTCAGTGGACAGGCAGAAGGAAAACAACAACAACAAAAAGAACAAATATGAAACATGATCTAGGGAAGTGGGCTCTAACCTGAGGCCATGGAATCTTTAGTCAGTTTCAAGAGGTCCATGAACATTTTTGAAGCTCATTCAAAATGTTGTGTGTATGTAAATTTTTCTGGCGGAAAAAAGGTTCCTAACTATCATCAAGAGCACCCCAGGCACTCAAAACACTAACTTATTACAGAAATAAATATCTTCTATAATCCAACAGTGTTTTCTCAAACCCAACTGTCCCTCTCTCCTGAAAACAGCACCCTGGCACCATGGAGTAACTGTGGGACCCAGAAACTTGGAGACATCAGGCCTGGCAGCCCACCTGTAGTTCCTGTCATTTCCATGCCTGCCTAGTGAGGCTGGAACCCTCTGCAATGGAAGGCCAAGTATAAACCCACAGCACCCTAATTAAGCCAAACTTGGACTATTCAAAAGAGATGCAGGGTCCTCAAACATGCGGCCCGCGAGGACATTTATCGGCCCGCCGGGTGTCGCTGCCTGTCCTGCTTAGCAGCCGACTTGTCCCGGGCCCACAGTGCACATAGGAATTTGTTCATAGTTGTTTTTTTTTAACTATAGTCCGGCCCTCCAACGGTCTGAGGGACAGTGAACTAGCCCCCTGTTTAAAAAGTTTGAGGACCCCTGAGATAGAGCATGGAAAACAAACATCCCAGTTAAAGCAGCCTTCAGAATCACTCAGGGAAGACTGGAAGGGCTGGAAAGGCTGGAATCACTCAGAGAAGCAGATGCGATTTCTGAAGTCTAGGGAGGAAGAGCATATTACATGGGTTGGGTTTGCAGGTGTAACAAGCACAGATCAGAGGCAGGAACAGATTAAAGCGACAGGGATGCTGGGGAGGAACAGATGGACTGGTCCAGGGCCAGGGAGGAAATGAAAGGCAAGATGAAGGCCATATCATTAAGCATCACGGAGAGATGAGTTTTGAACTTCTATATGGAAGATGTCAGAGATTAGGCAGATTTCAATGAGGAAATCGACCACGTGACTAAGCTCTAAAAGATAAGAATACTCACTAGTGGGGTTTAAATGAATAGAAAATAAAAGATATGATTACTGAGAAATTGACCAGCACACGGAGTGTCAGGTATTAATTTTGAAGGCACATGGTAGATGAATGGACCAGTCAGCAAGAGGCATATAAGACCAGATACAGTTGTGGATAAATGGGCTGACCTGAGTCAAAGAAGATGGATGGATCCTCCCCACATGCCTGTAGCCTGCCTCTGCAGAGGTCTACCCTCAGCTCTACGACCTGACTATTAACTTAGAATTATCGTAAGTAAATGTGATCATCCCAACATCCATCTCTCTCCATACCTCACCTGAGCAACCTTATTCTACTTGAGTAGCCAGGATTAAAGAAAAATATAAATTACAGCACAAGAAAGTCAGAAAATGACCAATAGTCTCCTAGTCAGTTCTGGAACAAGTTCTTCTCCCTGAACCTAGTGTGCATTCTATTCCTTGTTGTGGGAAATTGTGAAATTCTCAACATCCTAATGGCCATGAGTAAATGACTGGTTAGAGCAGTGGTCGGCAAACTCATTAGTCAACAGAGCCAAATATCAACGGTACAACGATTGAAATTTCTTTTGAGAGCCAAATTTTTTAAACTTAAACTTCTTCTAATGCCACTTCTTCAGAATAGACTCGCCCAGGCCGTGGTATTTTGTGGAAGAGCCACACTCAAGGGGCCAAAGAGCCGCATGTGGCTCGCGAACCGAGGTTTGCCGACCACTGGATTAGATAGATTAAGGTTTATCTACACTCTGGAAAACTATGCTGCTGCTTAAAAGATTGAACTGCCTCCAGATACACTAACATGAACAATATCCAAGATGCCTCTCTGGGAAAAAAACAAAAAACAAGTAGGAGATTGCACACATAATATGATCCCAGTTGGTAAAATATAAAAATAAATATGTACTGTATAACTGTGCTTGATATTCATCCATTCATTCAAGAAATATTTATTGAGCATCTTCTGTGTATCAGGCACTGCATGAAAATCCCTGCCTACACAAAACTTAACTAATTCCAGTAGGGGAGACAGATAGTAAACTAGATAAATAAGCAAAAGAAATGCAAAAAAGAAATCAGGGAAGGGAAATAGAAGCCTGTGGTAGGTGCAGTTTTCAATACCACCTCTTGGAGGTATATTTGAGTAAAGAACAGAGGAAAGTGCTGGGATAGTCAGGCTGCTATCAGGAGGAAGAGTCTGGGAAATAGAAGCAAAGGCTCTGAGGCAGGAGCATGCCTAGGGGGTTCCAGCTGGTGGGGAGAAGAGATGGAGCAAGCAGGAGTTAAAGTAGCGGTGGGTAATAGGGCCTGCTGACCATATGAGAACACTGCTTTTACTCTAAGCGAGATGCATACACATGCAAAGCCTCTAGGAAGATGTTAATTGTGGTTAATTAAGGCCTTGCCCAGGTGGCTCAGTTGGTTGGTGACGTCCTATGCACCGAAAGATTGCTATTTTGATGTTTCACTGTCATGTTGATGTTGTTTCTCTCCCCCTCTCCCTTCCTCTTTCTTTGAAAAATAAAAATAAAAAATAAAAAACAATAAAAAATATATATTTTTTAAATTGTGGTTAATTTAAAAATGGGATTAAGGACCCTGGCTGGGTGCTCAGTTGGCTAGAGGGTCATCCTGAAATGCCAAGGTTGTGTGTTCGATCCCCAGTCAGGGCACATACAAGAAGCAACCAATTGGATCAATGTTTCTCTCTGTCCCTGTCTTTCTAAAATCAATAAATAAATCTTTTTTTTAAAGAGATAGGATTAAGAACAGTAGTGAAAAGTATTTTTAATTTTCATATTATAAACTTTTGTACAGGTTTTTAATCTTGAGTATCTATGCCTTTTATTATTAATTTTTAAACTCATTAAATTTCTACTTTTTTTTTTTAAATAAATCTTTATTCAGATTATTACAATTATTTCTCCTTTTTCCCCCCATAGCTCCCCTCCACCCCTTTCCCACCCCACCTTCTGCCCTTACCTCCCCCCCACTGTCCTCATCCATAGGTGTATGATTTTTGTCCATTCTCTTCATGAACCCCCCCATACCCCTTTCCCCCTGGGAATTATCAGCCCACTCCCTTTCTATGCCCCTGATTCTATTATATTCACCAGATTATTCTGCTCCTCAGGTTTTTAATTCACTTGATTTTTAGGTTGGCTTGTTGATAGATATGTATTTGTTGTTCATAATTTTTTCTCTTTACTTTTTTCTTCTTCCTCTTCTTTAAGAATACCTTTCAGCATTTCATATAGTACTGGTTTGGTGGTGATGAACTCCTTCAGCTTTTTCTTATCTGTGAAGCTCTTTATCTGCCCTTCAATTCTGAATGATAGCTTTGCTGGGTAGAGTAATCTTGGTTGTAGGTTCTTGCTATTCATCACATTGAAAATTTCTTGCCACTCCCGTCTGGCCTGCATAGTTTCTGTTGAGAAATCAGCTGACAGTCGTATGGGTGCTCCCTTGTAGGTAATTAACTGTTTTTCTCTTGCTGCTTTTAATATTCTCTCTTTGTCTTTTGCTCTTGGCATTTTAATTATGATGTGTCTTGGTGTGGTCCTCTTTGGATTCCTTTTGTTTGGGGTTCTGTGGGCTTCCTGGACTTGTAAGTCTATTTCTTTCACCAGGTGGGGGAAGTTTTCGGTCATTATTTCTTCAAATAGGTTTTCAGTATCTTGCTCTCTCTCTTCTTCTGGCACCCCCATAATTCTGATGTTGGTACGCTTGAAGTTGTCCCAGAGTCTTCTTACATTATCTTCAACTTTTTGGATTTTTTTTTTTGCTTTTTGCTTTTTCGGTTGAGTGTTTTTTGCTTCTTTGTATTTCAATTCTTTGACTTGATTCTTGTGTTCCTCTATTCTGTTTCTGGGTCTCTGTATAATATTTTTTATTTCAGTCAGTGTATGTTTAATTTCTAGTTGGTCTTTTTTCATATCTTCGAGGGTCTCGTTATATTTATCGGCCTTTTCTAGGATATTCTTAAAAAGTCTTATAACGGTGGTTTTGAATTCTATATCCAGTCGTTTGTTTTCCTCCATTTCTTTCGTTTGTGATCTGATTCTTTGACCCCGCATTTTCACTGAATCCCTGAGTTGGTAAGGTAGATATTTGTGCTAGGTTTCCAATATGGCCCAGTGGGTCTGCTTCCCCAGTTAACCTGAGGTGGACACTCTTGGTGCACCCCTTTGTGGACTGTGTGTACAGCCTTGTTGTAATTAAGTCTTTATTGTTGTTGGTATCACTGGGAAGAATTGACCTCCTGGCCAGTTGGCTGTAAGGATCAGCTGTGTCTATGCTGGGAGAAGCCCGGTGCTGGAGACAGCCTTATAGGATTAGACTTGCCAAATTGCAATAGCCTCTGTGCTCAGCTTGGATGGGGTGGAGTCTCAGTCTTGGCTTCCTGTCAGCCCCGCCCCTGCGCGCATGTGCGCTTTCAGTCCTCCGCCTTCCCCAGCTCGAGTCTCCGCCTGAGAGTCCAGACTCCCCCCACAAGAGCGTGGGTCCCCAGGGGCTCGCCTGGAACTGGGGTTCACTGCAGTCAGAACTGGGGCTCGGTGCAGTCAGAATCCTCTGACTCCCCTCCACTAGGGAAAGCCTGTGGCAACCCCCGCAGCCTTTGTGCGCACCGGCGCGGCGCGTGTGCGCACTTTCAGTCCTCCGCCTTCCCCGGCTCCTGAGTCTCCGCCCGAGAGTCCAGACTCCCCCTACAAGAGCGTGGGTCCCCAGGGGCTCGCCTGGAACCGGGGTTCACTGCAGTCAGAACTGGGGCTCAGTCAGGATCCTCTGACTCCCTTTCACTAGGGAAAGTCTATGGCTACCTCCGCAGCCTTTGTGCGCACTGGCCCGTGTGCGCCTTCAGACTTCTGCCTTTCCCAGCTCGCGGTCCGAGGCTTCCTTCCCCCTTCCGCCAGAGGAAGTCAGCCAAGCTCTCAGCCGCCCTTCCTCTCTGCGCGCACAAAGCCCCTTTGCCGTACCTCCAATTCTCTGTGAGCTTTTCTCCTTCCTTCTAGTTGTAGAATTTTCACTCAGCCTGCTTTCCTGTGGTTCTGGATGGTGTCCGTTCTGTCTTTTAGTTGTAGTTTTGAAATTGTTGTGCGAGGCAGCAGTTTAGGTGTTTACCTATGCCACCATCTTGGTTTCTCTCCTCTATTTTTTTTAAGGTTAAAAATCGTAATTCCAATAAATGCATAAATGTGTTTTCTTAGATTCTGTATTTATCTATTTGGTACCCATTCATTACAAGGCCAATTATCTACACTAATAAAAGAGTAACATGCAAATTGACCATACCTTCATGATGCCCACCAGCCAATCAGGAGTGAGTATGCAAATTAACCCAACAAACATGCCGGGTTAATTTGCATATGCAGGCACCAAGTGGCCGAGGGCAAGGCGAGGTGGGACTCTTGCACCATGGCGACGACACAAGCGTTCTGCACCGCCCCAGCTGCTCCAGGCCTCTGGGCAGCATGGGAAGGTGGAAAGACGGCTCCAGGCCAGAGCAAAAAGGTGGCTCTGGCCAGAGCAAAGGCAGTTGCAGAAGCCAGGGGAAGGAAGGCCCATTCTTGCACGAACCTTTGTGCATCAGGCCTCTAGTATTAACTATATTTTCTGTATTTTTTTTAAGAATAGTTTTAGAGAGAGGGGAAAGGAGAAAAGAGAAACATCAATGTGAAAGCACAACATTGATCTGTTGCCTCCCACACACTGTATTCCTGATATCTGGCATTTGGGGCCCTTACAGTCCCAGAGAGAGACTACCCCTCCCAAGTCTGCTAATCCCTAGAGTTAATAACATTGGCCTAAGAGCTGCCTTTCATGTGCAAACCAACCAGTGCCCCAGCCTACACTCCCAACTAGTTCCTTATCTAACTCTCCCATAACCAAGTCAATATATCTCCTGCCCTAAATCAAACCCAGAACCAGGTACCAGGCAACTAGGGACAGTTCCTATGCCCCCTGAGGCCAAATAGAATTATTCAAAGCTAATTCTAAACTGTTTACTCTGCCCTGCCTTCCATTTGTGAAACCCCAATAAAGGCTCTGGTCCAATGATTTTCCCTCCCTTCTGACTTCTGCCTCCTAATTATCCTGTGTTTCCCAGGAGTGACTTGTGTAAATCTTCAGTCAATGGCATTGACCTCTCCATGTCCTCATTTACTCATGCCTCTATAAATTAAATCCTGTGAAAAATAAGTAGCTACACAGATGTAGCTATGTCTTTAAAAGTTCCAAGATTTCTATGCAGAAAGGAAGTGCTGCCATTTTCTTTTGTTTTGTTATTCATTTTAACTGTTGAATTGATTCATTCTCCAGCTCATTCAGACCTCAGCCTAAATACTTGAAAAGTCTAAATGAAGACCACTTAGCCAAAACCGGTTTGGCTCAGTGGATAGAGCATCGGCCTGCGGACTCAAGGGTCCCAGGTTCGATTCCGGTCAAGGGCACGTAACTTGGTTGCGGGCACATCCCCAGTGGGGAGTGTGCAGGAGGCAGCTGATCGATGTTTCTCTCTCATCGATGTTTCTAACTCTCTATCCCTCTTCCTTCCTCTCTGTAAAAAATCAATAAAATATATTAAAAAAAAAAAAAAAAAAAAAAGTTTTAAATGAAGACCACTTAAAACCATGAAGTGACAAAACTGAAAATTTAAAGTTGTTCTAGTGACTTAGCTGAGCAGACTATGCCCTAGTTTTTAAAAAGGGGGAGAAAATCGCCCCGACCGGTTTGGCTCAGTGGATAGAGCGTCGGCCTGCGGACTGAAGGGTCCCAGGTTCGATTCCAGTCAAGGGCATGTACCTTGGTTGCGGGCACATCCCCAGTAGGGGGTGTGCAGGAGGCAGCTGATCAATGTTTCTCTCTCATTGATGTTTCTAACTCTCTATCCCTCTCCCTTCCTCTCTGTAAAAAATCAATAAAATATATTTAAAAAATAAAAAATAATAAAAAGGGGAAGAAAATCACATCTTTCTCCTGCCACTCTCAACAATTGCTATAGGTAAGAAGGCCTTGTAAATAGAAAGTCCAAGAGTGCAGGTGGTCTTGAATTTGAGGAAGTCTATAGGAGAAGCCAGGCTGGGGCTTTCCTCTAGATATGAAGAGGGATGGGTGGATCACAGAGGAGCACCTGTTACAGCCTTCAAACTTTCACAGAAGGGAGATTGAGATGCCTAATTAAAGGTGGCAGAGTAGAGACCTATGTTTGATATAAAAGAAAGGTTTGAAGCAGAAGTCATTAGAACGAACCTAAAAGTTGAACTAAAAATGAGTCAGAGAAGATATATAAATGGGTGATTTAGAATTATTTGTTGACTACCTTTGAAAGCACAGCCATAAAATGAAAATTGTAGGTTTATATTAGGGCAGGGGTCTGCAAACTTCTGTAAAGAGCCAGATAGTAAATATTTGCAAGCCATACTGTGTCTGTCATGTTAACTTAATTCTGCCTTGGTACCGTAAAAGCAGCCATGGACACTACATAAAGAATGTGTCTGTGTTCCAATAAAACTTTACTGATGAGCACTGAAATTTGAATTTCACGTAATTTTCATGTACCACAAATATTATTCATCTTTTTTTTCCAACCATTTGAAAATGTAAAAATAGAAGCAAAGGCTTTATTCTTAGTTCACAGGCTACAGTTTTCCAACCATGCCTTAGTTAATGGAGTTTAGAAGGTTATAAAGATCTTAGGAGAAAAAAAATGTTGGGCTTTGAGTCTTGTTCTGAACATACTTGCTGGTGTGAAAAATCTTGCAAAACCTCTTGATAAGAGGCTACGACACATACTTCATTACTCTTCAATCCTGAGTCTGCTGTGGTGTATCCAATCCTTACTCTCCCTCTGACTAACCAAAAAGGGTCCTAATCCACGTTTCCACATTTCCACTCCACTACTTCATTTGCACTCTCAGGAAAAAGTTATGGAGTTTGCTAAGAAATTTGGAAGAGAAGGTGTTCTTTAAACAGTTTTTTTTTTTTTTAAATTTCAGAGAGGAAGGGAGAGGGAGAGAGAGATAGAAACATCAGTGATGAGAGAGAATCATTGATCAGCTGCCTCCTGCACACCCCCCACTGGGGATCAAGCTCACAACCTGGACATGTGCCCTGACTGGGAATCAAACTGTGACCTCCTGGTTCATAGGTCAACGATCAACCACCAAGCCACGCCAGCACGGCCTTTAAACACTTTTTTAAAAGAACATAGAATGCCACTACCACATCCACAGAATATTTTTGTACTGCCAGTCCCAAACAAGATAAGGAGGGAGAAATTGTGGAGCTCAGGGAGAGAGGGGAAGCTGAGAATTATTTGCAAGAGATCCTCAAATACACTCCTTTTCACTAAGCATTGTCTACACACTAATAATAATTCTATCTTCCACACATAAATAGTCTACAGCAGTAGTTCTCAAAGTCTGGTCCAGGAACCCACAGGGGTCCCAAGACCCTTTTAGATGCTCCTAGAGGTGACAACTATTTTCATACGAACACTAAGACATTTTTGTGTGTGCCTTTTTCACTCTCAATCTCTTAAAAATGTATGGCAAAGTTTCCAGAAGCTATATGGTAAGTAATATTGTACCAGATTAAATACCAAAGTATATAGAAGAATTCAGTTGGCTTCTATCAAGCAAAATATTATGGAGATTTGCAAAGATGTAAAACAATATCACTCTTCTTACCAATTTTTTTTTTGTTTTGGAAAATTTTTTTCTGACAAATATATTATTTGTGTTAACATCTAATGGATTTATTATCTTAAAATGAATTAAATATTTTGTTTGTTTTAATGTCTGATACCGTAAATATCAATAAACATGTGGCTTTTAGAGTACTGTGGCTCCTCGAGAATATTAAGAGTATAAAGGAGTCCTGACCAAAAAGTTTCAGAACCTGCTGATCTACAATTTCACAGCTGTTTTGCACCCAAACACAGGCACACACACACATGCACACACAAGTAATTTGAAAGTGTTACTGCATTTATAGCAATCCTTTGTCATTGTGTATTTTCTTTTTAAAAAAAAAAATATATTTTTATTGACTTCAGAGAGGAAGGGAGAGGGAAAGAAAGAGAGAGAAACACCAATGATGAGAACAATCATTGATCAGCTACCTCCTGCACACCACACACTGGGGATCAAGCCGGCTACCCAGGCATGTGCCCAGACCAGGAATCAAACCATGACCTCCTGGTTCATAGGTCGACACTCAACCACTGAGCCATGCTGGCAGGGCCATTTTCTTAATCAAAGGTTGCTAAAAGTACTACTAATATCACAATGGCCTTTATTACCACAAAACTAAAATTAGCATCAACACAGGAACAACATAAAATAAAATACCTAAGATAAGAAAACTCTACTGGAAATAATCCTGTTTATTCAACAAATCAATGGCAAGAAAATAAAGAAGATGAGAACAACAGAGAATAAGAGACTGAGGTAGAAACCAAATGCAAGGTGTCAACCTCATGAGACCCTGACTACAAAGCACTTATGAGACAACTGGAGAAACTTGGAGAATACGAAGATATTCGATGACATTAAACAATTATTGTTCTTTTTATTTAAGTGTGATAATGGTATTGTAGTTGTGTGTGTGTTTTTGTTTTGTTTTGTTTTGTTTTAATCCTCACCCAAGGATATTTTTTCCATTGATTTTTAGAGAGAGTGGAATAGACAGGGAGAGACAGAGAGAAACATTGATTGGTTGCCTCCCACATGCGCCTGGGGGAGGGCAGGGAGCCTGCAACCCCAGTACATGCCCTGACCGGAACCGAACCGGGCCCTTCACTGGAGGCCAGTGCTCTATCCACTGAGCCAAACTAGGGCTATGATTGTGTTTTTAAAAAGAATACTTACCTTTTAGGATTTGTGGATGAAATCATTTGCTGTCGGTGATTTCCTCCACAATAATCCCAGAGGACAGAAAGCCAGGAGGGCACCGGAAGCGGAAGTGGAGGGCCTGGGGGCGGGGCTTTAGCAGGTGGGTGGGTGAGGACGGCTCCAGGTGGGTGAGGGCAGAGTGCGTTTGCAGGGCTGCCCTGGGCCTCCGGCTCACAGCCTGGAGCGGGATGTCCCACGCACCTTCTGCAAGGTCCACGGCCCCAAGGGCACCGGAGTCCATGCCCGCGACAAGTCCATGCAGGTCAAGGAAACGGTCCCGCAGCTGGTGGTGCCAGAGCTGGCGGGCATCAGGCTCAAGCCCCGCGTGAACCACCGCCGGCAGGCACCGACGCAGCCCTGACGCCCGATGTCCTTTGGGGAACGACAGCACCTGCTCTCTAGAAGGACTAGAAGACAGGACGTGGGTCCCTGAGCAGCTGGTAAAGTACTTCCGTGAGCCCACCGAGGAAGGCAAGCCCTCCGGCTGCACCCCAAGACCTGGACGTGCTAGGAGCGGAGGAGCGGTGGCCGCTGGGTGTGCCTGCGTGCTGAGGACGTGCCCTATCATTCTCTCATCCCGGGGATGGGTGTGAAGAGACGTGTATGTGAGGGGGGCTAGTAGGGAGGTGTCCACCTCATTTCATTTCTATTAAAGACCTTGGTTACAAAAATAAAAAATAAGTACCTAGTGGGAAGGTGTAAACAAGTGAGAGAGGTGTAAACAAGATTGGCCACTTGTTGCTCCGAGATGGATTCATGAAATACTATTCTTTCGACTTTTGTGTATGTTTAGAAAAGTCCATAATAAAATATATATATTTTTTAATTGGTTGTCCTGCTTAAAAAGTGGGAAACTACTTCCCTAACTCATTCTTGATTTAGCCGTTTGCATATCAACAAGCCATATGATTTGGGGGCAGGAAGTTTAAATGAGGCCCTCCCTGTAATCAGAACATCAGATGGGAGGAAAAGAACATGCTCCAAGCAAAACTCATACACCAGAAGTAATTACTGCTTTGAGGAAAGCAGGTATAAACAAACAAACAAAGGAAACTCTCACTTTGCAAAGAAGGCATGGGCTGTGAAAAGAACCTTTAGATCTTGCCCTGCTTCCTCCAAGACATCCACCTGGAAATCCACCAGTCTTACCAATCTGTACACTAGCCTCCCTAGGAGAGCCCACCATGTTAAGCCAGAAGCACCCGTAATGGGAACAACAATGAAGGTGGACAACTAACTTGAGCCTGAGCCCACTTACACTGATCTCGTAGAGCAGATAGTTTTTAAGGACAAAAATGAAGAATGATTTATTTTACCTTTTATGTCTCTGCATTGGGCACATTTTAAAAAATCTGTTGCACAAATGTCCACTATAGCAACTTTGAAAAACAGTTTGGAATTATTTACTAAAGTATAAGATACACATGTTCTGTGATCCAGGAATTCCATTCCTAGGTACATATCCAACAGAAATATGTTACCAGGAGACATGTACAAAAATATTCTTTTTTAAAAAATATATTTTATTTTTTTTAAATATATTTTTATTGATTTTTTACAGAGAGGAAGGGAGAGGGATAGAGAGCTAGAAACATCGATGAGAGAGAAACATCGATCAGCTGCCTCCTGCACACCTCCCACCGGGGATGTGCCCGCAACCAAGGTACATGCCCTTGACCGGAATCAAACCCGGGACCCTTCAGTCTGCAAGCCGACGCTCTATCCACTGAGCCAAACCGGTTTCGGCCAAAAATATTCTTAATAGCAATTAAGACAATCCAATGTCTATCAACAATAGAATGGATAAATTAGGATACACAGATTTACATATTGGAATATTATATAGCAGCACACATGAGCAAACTACAACTGCACATACAACGTGAGTGAAACTTACACAGTTGAGCAGAAAAAGACATAAACAAAAGAATACATTCTGAAGTGTTAAAGAAAAAAAATGATAATTTAATCCCTTGGTATTTTAAGACCAAAGATTGAGTGCTGAGTGGGTAAAAATTACTGGCAGGCTAGGAAACCTAATCCAGCACAGAGTCTAAACTCTGGGAGATGAAACTGAGGAGACAAAAAATGGGTTGGATCATTTAAAGCCAAAAAGACCAAGACCTTCTCAGACTATTAGGAAAACAAACCTATAGTATTGCTGACTGGCTGTGGATATGCAGGATTGTCATTTAAGTAAAAGGCTTGGGCTGACTGGGGAAGGTCATTGTACACGTAGGATCATGGCTCCAGCTTTAGAATTACGGTTCAGTTGCCTCTTCTGCATATACAGAGTGCCCCAGTGGGAATGTGCTACCCAGCCAGGTTTGCACTGTTGTCAGCAGGCTAGCCAAGTCAGTGTTTGTTAGTATTATTCCGTCTTTATATAACGTTCAAAAAGACTGAAAAGCAAGGAGGTAATTACCATAAAAGTCAAGATAATGATTACTAGGTGTAAGAAGAAGATTGAAAAGAAGGTGACTAGGATGGGACACATAGGGAGGGGTCCCAGGGGCAATGGCAATCTTCTATTTCTTGATCTGGGTGGTGTTTTCATGGTTTTTTATAATTATACTAGGGGCCCGGTGCACAAAATTCATGCACTGGGGGAGGGGGGTCCCTCAGCCCAGCCTGCCCCTCTCACATACTGGGAGCCCTCGGGGAATGTCCTACTGACGGATTAGGCCCGCTCCCCCCATGGAGCGGGCCTAAGCCGCAGTCGGCATCCCTCTGCAGGAGGCGAATGGGCTGATCAGGGGAAGGCATCACCCCCATCACCCTGCTGCTGCAGCCACTGCCAGCCACCACAGCCGCCAAGGTGTTTTCAACAACACGGACTCCAGTCCCTTCACCATGAAAAAAGATGTGTCTTTCATAGGATATGACATTTCTTTCTTTTTTTTAAATCCTCACCTGAGGATATGTTTCCATTGATTTTTAGAGAGTGTGGAAGAGAGAGAGAGGGAGAGACAGAGAGAAACATCAGTGTGAGAGGGACACTTTGATTGGTTGCCTCCTGCATGAGCCCTGACCTGGGCCCCAGCCAGGGAGGAGCCTGTAACCTAGGTACATGCCCTTGATCAGAATCAAACCCGGACCCTGTGGTTGGCACGCTGAGGCTCTATCCACTGAGCCAAACTGGCTAGGGCAGGATATGACATTTCTTAGCCCCTCCAGCAGCAGACCTTCATTTTTTTCTGCAGGAGTGTCGTGGAAAAACCCTAGATCACCTTCTTGGATTCTTATAACACAAGTTACCAAGAACACTGCAAGTGGTGGCGTTCAGGGAGCTTATCCAGTGAGCGGTCAGAAAAGGTGTTTACGCTCAAACTGGTTTGGCTCAGTGGATAGAGCGTTGGCCTGCAGACTGAAGGGTCTCAGGTTTGATTCCTGTTAAGGGCATGTACCTTGGTTAGGGGCACATCCTAGTGGGGAGCGTGCCGGAGGCAGCTGATCGATGTTTCTCTCTCATTGATGTTTCTGAGAGTCTATCCCTCTCCCCTCTTCTCTGTAAAAAATCAATAAAATATATATATTTTTTAAAAGAACAGGTGTTTCCTCTGCAGCCCATGCACAGAGGATCCCCTGCATTGTGTCCACTGGGCTAGGGGCATGTCCCCAGCCACCAGGGGCACGCCTGCAAGCCCGGCGGCCGTACGTTCACTGTGTCCGCTGGGTTGGGGGCATGGACCCGAGCCAATTGGCACGGGTACACACGCAAGCGGCCACGGGGTGGGAACTTCCGCCCTGCCCCTGGCTGTTTGTCCCGGGACCCAGCCCGCTTGGCGCCCCCAGTCGCTTGTCCCAGGACCTGGGCCACTTGGCACCAGCACCTGTAGGCCACTCCTGGCCAGGGGCATTCTGGGACCCCAGCCACTCAGGGCCTACGTGCAGGCCTACAGGCTCAGAGTGGTCTGGGTCCCAGCTGGGACCCAGGCCGCTCAGCGTCCACCATCTTTGTTGGGTTAATTTGCATACTCACTCTTGATTGGTTTGTGGGTGTCACGGAGGTATGGTCAATTTGCATCTTTCTCTTTTATTAGTGTAGACTAGAGTCCTGATGCATGAAATTCGTGCAAGAGTAGGCCTTCCTTCCCCCAGCTGCCGGCACCCACTTCCCTCCAGCACCCAGGACCCGGGCTTCCCCTGCAGCCCCGGCTTCATCCAGAAGGTCATCTGGAAGAATGTCTAATTAGCATATCATGCTTTTATTATTATAGATTTATTTTATAATTATTCATCATACATTACTTTGTGTTTTATGCACTTTTCTCCATGTGTTATCTTTTATAACTAATAAAGATTTAAAATAAACAAATCTACTTAATTTTATATAATTACAGAAGTCCCTCTGAAATTTTTATACTTGCCCTAGCCGATTTGGCTCAGTGGATAGAGCATTGGCCTGCGGACTAAAGGGTCCCAGGTTCAATTCTGGTCAAAGGCACATGCCTCGGTTGTGTGCAACAGGCAGCCAATCAATGATTCTCTCATCGTTGAAGTTTCTATCTCTCTCTCCCTCTCCCTTCCTCTCTGAAACCAATAAAAATATTTTTAAAAGGTTATACTTACTAAGTTATACTTGTATACTTGTAATAAGTGTATAATACAGCTTGATTTTGCATGAAGGTATCAATAGAAAATGGAAGCCACCTCTTTCTGGCCTTGCAAATTCTCATATGTTAACTTCTCATGCCTATTGATTTAAATACAGATGAACCACAGAATAAGTATGTTTAACACAGTATTCCAAAATAGTGACATTTGGGTTCTAAAGTATCCCAAGAACATTCTAAAAATGACTTGGAAAAGTATTATTAATTTGTATCCTCTCCATTTTGCTAAACCTATGTCAACTGAGCTAAGGTTTATAGGTTATGAAAAGCAACTCAAAAGAATTGTTACATTCTCAAAACACTAGAAAACCTGTGCTCTGTAGATCATACTCTAAAAGTTGGCTCACATAAACTTTAATATGCAAATGTATGCTTTCAAATTAAGCTTCATTAAAATGCACTTACCAGTTTAAGTAAAGGCTGATTTTGTAACCCGATTTGAAATTTAGATTCTTACTACTTTAAAACAAATGCTATGTAAACATGAAAATTAAGTAAGCAAATGATTCTTTGCCCTCCTACAACACTTTTTACTTAAAATGCTTGAAGTACTTCAAAACATAAATCCTCAAAATATCCCAGTGAGGAAATAGAGTCCCCTAGCTTTGGATATACACTGTAACCATGTTAAAAGCGACTGCCCTGATCTATGAGTGCAGGGAAACCATACAAAGGCCCTCCGAAGCTCATCCCAGAAGCCCTTCCTAGGCCCAAACAGGCCCTCTGCATTCTCCTGTCCTTGCCTGCTAACCCCAGGACAGTGGTTGGCAAACTCATTAGTCAACAGAGCCAAATATCAACAGTACAACGATTGAAATTTCTTTTGAGAGCCGAAAACCGACTTCTGCGCATGGGCCACGAAGTTTCAATTGCACTGTACATGCACGCCCACCCGTGGTATTTTGTGGAAGAGCCACACTCAAGGGGCCAAAGAGCCGCATGTGGCTCGCGAGCCGCAGTTTGCCAACCACTGCCCCAGGAGATTGGCCTTTCTTCTCAGAGCTGGCCTCCATTCCATCTAGCCCTTGAGGCCCTCTCTCCCCTAGTTTGGCTGCAAAAGGGCCTGTGGTCTCCCCAACAATCCTTCATTACTACCTTCATTTGAAAAAAGGGCAGAGTGTAATAAAAGGACAGAACACAAAGACTCATCCAACCTGTAATGCAGTCTATACCCCTCAAGACACCCTCATTTTACAGAGAACAAAATCAAAGCCCGGAGAACTTGTGAAATGGGCCTGAAATCACACAGGTAACAGAGGGGAGCCCAGCCAAGCCGTTGCTTGGTGTAATCGACTTCCCCGTCTCTGCAAATTTGGTATCTTGGGCCCTGCTCCGCTCAGTGGTTCAGAGTTAGGGCTTAGTTTAGGGTCAGGTAATCCTAGTAGAAGCCTTCCAAAGTATCATGAAAACATAGATGCACGAAGGAACCTGAACTGGATCCTTTTGCCAAAAGGACTTGTTTGGAGCAACTGGGCAACACTCACATGGGGCCTGAGGATTAAATTGCAGCGATGTAACAGGGTGGGTTTCCTGTCACTTCCAGTCTATGTGACCTCTGACGGATTACTTACCTTTCTGGCTTCAGTCAAAACTCAATGAATGGCCCTGACCGGTTTGGCTCAGTGGATGGAGCGTCGGCATTCCAGTCAAGGGCATGTACCTTGGTTGCGGGCACATCCCTAGTGGGGGGTGTGCAGGAGGCAGCTGATCAATGTTCTCTCTCATTGATGTTTCTAACTCTCTATCCCTCTCCCTTCCTCTCTGTAACAAATCAATAAAATATATTTTTTTTAAAAAACTCAATGAATGGTAGTCATTATTATCATGCTAATCTCGAGGCCAATGTTCTCAAACTCTTCTTTGCCAAAGGATCACCTTGGGGAACTTGTTAAAAGCAGATTTCTCCAGCTCTGCCCTGAGGTCCTCTGAGCCAAGAAGCACCATTTTAATGTCTTAACAAGAGTCCTAGAAATTCTGATGCAGAGAACTTGTGTTTTTATCAAGTGCTTTTATCCTCTCTTTTCTCCTCTGGGGGAAAAAAGAGCTCCCCATATTTGTAGATACATTTGTTTCTCTCACGGAAACTCTGGCTCTGAGAATTTGAAGTCTTCTGGAACAGATCTTACTTCATATCTGTCTTTTAGCTGGTGGCTTTCAAACATTTTTTACTATCATCACAATAAGAAACACATTTTATATAGCAACTATGAACACGTACGTGTTTACATAGTTTCCCTTTGCCACCAGGCACAACATTAAGCTTTATTAGTGGCAAGCACTGCAGAAACATTGCAGGAAGAAGGAGTTTTCTTTCCTGGTTTCAGAGTGCTCTTTCAGAAGACACATATAGCATTGTCAGCTTCTCCAGGGCACAGTGGTCAGTGGCACTCAGCAACCAGCAGCTTCTCCAGCACCCTCTGGGGAGTTTCAGAGCAAAATCACCCCTGCTGAGACTCCCTCTGCATGAATAACTTTCCTCGTCTCCCTAGATGGCAAGTGTCTAGCCAGTTCCAGAGGGTGATTTCCAACAAATTCTGTCAATGCAGCACCACAGTGACTTCTCTGCCATCTGCATGCCATGGATTCGCCCACTCCAACAAGGCCTAGCTCTCAGCTTTGGTAAGAAAGGGCTTGGGCCCTAGCCAGTTTGCTCATGGACAGAGCGTCAGCCTGGGGACAAAAGGGTCGTGGGTTTGATTCCTGTCAAGGGCATGTACTCTGGTTGCAGGCTCCTCCCCCCCCCCCCCCCCCCCGCCCCCAGCACTGGTTAGGCTCTTGCAGGAGTCAAACAATCAATGTTTTTGTCACATTGATGTTTCTCGCTGTCTCTCCCTCTCTCTTCCACTCTCTAAAAATCAATGGAAAAATATCCTTGAGTAAGGATTAAAAAAAAAAAAAAAGGATGGGGTTGGGAGCATTAGGGACAGGAGAAACTCTTCCTTGGACACCCTATCTCGGCCTTAGGGACAGTGGCTACTACTTATATCTGCTATTCTTAGGGTCTTTAGAATTCTCTTCCCTTCTTACTAGCCAATCCCTCATTATTCCAATCCCCAATTTTACTTAATAATTCTTTATATTAAACTTTCCTGGTTGAAATTATTGTGTACTTTCTGTCTCCTGGCTGGACTTTCACTGACATAGCACTTGGCACTTTAAATATAAAGACAGATAAGTTAAAAAGAAAAAATGTAAACAAATATATACCCTGCAAACAATAACAATAAAAGGAAGTGGACTGGCCATATTATTATCATACAAAGTAGTCTTCAAGACTGAGTATTACCAGAGATATAGTGGGACATTTCACAATGATAAAGGATCTAAATTAATCAGGAAGACATAAGTCATAAATGTGTTGGGCCTAATATAAAAAATTCAAGATACATAAAGAAAAATTTGATGAAATTAAAGGGGAAACAACACAATCATTACTAAAGATTTTAACACCCTTTTCTCACTGTCGGTTAGAATGAGTCCAAAAAAAAAAAAGTAAAAACATAGAAATTCTCAACAATACTATCTACTATCAACCACCTTGATTTAATTGGCATTTTAAAGGAGTATACCCAAATAAATAAATAAATAAAAATGAAAGAGTATACCCAACAACTACAGAATGGACATTCTTTTCAAGCACACAAATTACTTTACACTTAAAGAAACAGACCATAGATGGGCCATAAAACAAGTCTCAATAAATTTCAAAAGATTAGAATCCTACAAAATATGTCCTTTGCCCACAATGGAATTAAATTAGAAATGCATGCTGAACATATTTCAACTTTGAGTTACTCAAGACATTATTCTGAAGATTAACAATTTACCATATCCATCAGAACTAATCAGGGTGAATCAGGATATTCACCCTGTTTTAATTAGCCTAAAATTGCTGTGTTTAGGGGCCATATATCAGCTTTTGGTAGTTTTTCTATCTCTATCCCTAGCCATCAGTTTCCTTTTATCTTGCTTTTCTTTTATCTCAGGAAACAATACCGCCCTGGTCCGTGTGGCTCAGTTTGTTGGAGCATTGTCCCATATACTGAAAGGTAAAGGGTTCTTCCCAGCTCTGGTTGGACACACGCAACCAATGATGTTTCTCTCTCACATCGATGTTTCTTTCTCTCTCTACCTCCCCCTCTCTCTAAAAATCAATGAACATGTCCTTGGGTGAGGATTTAAAAAATTTAATTAGAAAAAAAAAAAAAACACCCTGGCCTGTGTGGCTCAGTTGGTTGAGCCTCGGCCCATGCACCGAAAGGTCACAGGTTCAATTTCCAGTCAGGACACACCCAGGTTGTGGGTTCAATGGGAGGCAACCAATCGATGTAACTCTCTCACATCAATGTTTCTTTTTCTCTTTCCCTCTCCCTTCTTCTCTCTCTAAAATCAATTAAAAATAAGAAACAATACTTTGACCTCCTATTTCCATTTGTAAAATGAAAATAAACATAATATATATTTTCCTAGTAACTTGTGAGGATTAAAATTAAGTAACTTATTATATTAGTATCTTTCATTCAATTGTTCAATAAATGTTAGGTAATCATACACACACATACACACACACACACACACACACACACACACACACACTATATGCCAAACCTATCTCCACACCAGACCTCTCTTTCAAAGAGCCAAATGATGCCTCCCCTTATCTGTCTCATAGGCTTTGTGGTAGACTGCTTGCAAAATGTCCCAATTCTTTATATATATATATATATATATATATATATATATATATATATATATATATATATATTTATTGATTTCAGAGAGGAAGGGATAGATAAAAACATCAATGATGAGAGAGAATCATTGATTGGCTGCCTTCTGCATGTCCCCTACTGGAGATCAAACCCACAACCCAGGCATGTGCCCTTGACTGGAATCAAACCTGGAACCCTTCAGTCTGCAGGCCAATGCTCTATCCACTGAGCCAAACCAGCTGGGGCTGTCCCAATTCTTTATCCTGCCCTATAACTGGGCGCTTTGCAATGTGACTTTGTAGGTCTTCATACCAAGAAGTAGAGTCTACTTAGGGTAGCCATTCCAATTTGCCCAGGACTGAGGGCTTTACGGGAACAAGAGACTTAGAGTACTAAAACCAGAGAAGCCATAGCCAAACCAAGATGAGTTGGTCATCCTAAATCCACTTCCCCTTTTGAATCTGGCCTGGCCTGGTGACTTGCTTTGGCCAATAGAATGCAGTGGAAATGACAGTTTGCAAATTCCAAGCTTAGATCTCAAGAGAAATATGCATTTCTCCCCTTTCTCAGAACCCTGCCACTGCCATGTGAACAAGCACAGGTCAGCCTGCTAGATGATGAGAGACATGTGGCCCAATCACCCTAGTTGTCTCAGCTGCCAGCCAGCCAACTAACTACCGGCCATGTGACTGAGGCCATTCCTGACAAGCCAGCTTTCAACTGACCACTCAGCCCACCACAGACACATGAGCAAGCTATGCAAGATCAGCTGAACCTGGCCCTGATCAGCTGATTCATTGATTTATGAACAATAATAAATGCTTACTGTTTGAAACTATCAAGTTTTGGGGTAGTTTTTGACATAGCAATAGTTAAATGATAAAGATACCTCAAACTCAGTGTGTTTAAAATTAAACTCAGTGTTGATAACTATGTGACAAAGGTGCTAACTATAATTACAGTGGCAATTTTATTAGAATATATGTCAAATCAACAACTTATATACCATAAATTTACACAATGTTATATCAAATATATTTAAATTAAAATGAGTATGATTATATTCTAATAAAACTTTATTTTTAAAAAAATTAAATTTGGAGATTGAGAAAGATGGTGGTGTAGGTAAACGCTTGTACTTGCTGCCTCCCACAACCACATCAAAATTACAACTAAAATACAGAGCGACCGTCATCCAGAACCACTGGAAAGCTGGCTGAATAGAAGTCCTACAACTAGAGAAGTGAAGAAGAAAGCACACTGAGACTGGTAGGAGGTGCAGATGCACGGAATGGGCTGGTGCAGCACCTACACATGCGGCTTTTTTAATTGGGGGGAGGGAGATCATCTCTGCGGAGGCCCCTCGAAGGAGCAAGGGGTCCCAGCCCAGGGTCCCAGAGCTGGGAAAAGAAGTCCTTACAGGCAGTAAGAACTATAGGCTGTAAAAACCAGTGTGGATTGGGGCTCAGTGACACAGAGGCTGCTGGAGACCCAGCTGTTCCTCTTAAAAGGCCGGCACCATGAACTGAACTTATAAGGTCCTGCTTCCTCTGAGCTCCAGCACCAGGGAGAGGCTCTGGGGAACACAGACACATACAAGGAGGAACTGGATTGTCTGGCATTGGGGCAGGAACTCAGGGGCTGCTTTCTCCCAGACAAAGGTGCTCATAGGGATCATTGTTCCAATGCTAGGACCTTCCAGATTGCAGGGCTGACTGGCAGCCATTTCTGTTTGCTCCACCTTGGTGATTCCCTAAGACCCCACCTCATCCAATTTACAACCCCACCCAAGCTGTGTGCAGCAGCTTTTGCATATGAATGGCCTGTCCTTGCTCAGGCTGGGAGCCCCAAACCTATCAATAAAAGGCCCAAGACCTGGCACCAGCACCAGCCTGCCTTGCTTCATAGCTGGGCCTCATCTGGGCACTTCCAAACCCAATAGAAAGAGGAGGAATCTGCAGATCTCTCTGTTGCTCCTGCTGGGTGGCCCCAGGCAGTGGCTGACTTTGCACCTCCCTGGAGATCCAAGAGCCAGTGTACCCCGTGGTCAGTGTGAGACCATACCAGATTACAACTCTACAAATCCATAAGCAACACACTCAGGGAGCACTAAAGCCCCACTGAAGCAAGTCCTGCTCCATAGGGGTGTCTCCTTACAGCAGCTCTCCCACTAAAGTCGCAGCTGGTCCTCCCAGCCAATTGGCCTGGATGTCAATTCCTCGCAGTGACACTAACAGCAATCAAGTCTCAACTACAACAAGACTGTGCCCACAGCCCACAATGGGGTGCACCTAGAGTTTCCAGCTCAGTTGACTGGGGAGTTCTGAGCCACTGGGCCCTACAGGACACCTACTACACAAGGCCACTCTACCAACTCAAGGAGACATAGCAGCTCTACCCAATACATAGAAACAAACGCAGGGAAGCAGCCAAAATGTGGAGACAAAGAAACATGTCACAAATGAAAGAAATGAAAGAAAGCACACTACTGGATATAGAGTTCAAAACCATGGTATTACTCAAGAATCTTCTAGAAACTCAATAATATTCTAGAAACCTCCAAAAATATGGAAAGGACCAGTCAGAAATTAAGCATACCTTGCCAGCCCCATCTTGTAACCTCGTCTCACTCACTGTGGTCCAACTCAGTTGGCCTTCTTTTGGATCTTTAAATGCCCTTTTTAGACTCTGAACTCTGCATATACTATTCCTTCTTCCTATAAGGTTCTTCTCTCAACTGCTTACTTAGCTAACTCTAATTTATCCTTTAAGTCTCTTATATGTCACTTTTTTTCATTCAGTCACTCACTAGGTGATGGGTATTCAACATACAAGATACAGGTGGTCCATACTAACCAAGAGTTTATGATATTTCATCATCTGCGTCCAGGTTACTTTTGATATTTCTCTTTTGCTATCCCAAGACTTTAGTAAAACCTTGTTTAAACATCTCAGGATGTCCTCAGCTGTTCTTTGGATTGTGATAATTAAGAAAGCCAGATAGTCAGAGTATCAAAGGTGTAATGGAAGGAAAAAAAAAAAGAGTGCAATGGAACCTTCCATTGAGCTCAACTGGGGCAAGTAATTACCCCAGTAGTGAGAAATGTCCAAGGTGAAACTATTAGGGTACAAGAGTCCAGGCTGAAAGTTTAGCTGCCACTTCCTTCACAGGATGTCTCTCTGTGGAGAGTCTGAGGGTTTAGTTACTATGTTATGATAAAGTTTTCTTTTGGTTTGTTTTTTTCAAGCAAACAGCACTTCTCTTATACTAATATATACAATGTGTTGACTCTACTATGAGTTGGGCTGTTGTAGATGAAGACCCTAAATAGCCAGTGGATGTCATCTTATACAAGGCACCATTTGGCAAGGCTCATTAGCAGGCCACCTTTTCTGGAGGATGGAGATAAACTGATCTCAGACCAATGGCCTGGCAACCCGTGTCTCTGGGACTCTAGGTGAGAGAGTGCAGAGTGGGGGCAGTCTAGCCAAAGCATGCTGATTTGGCTGGATAGACAAGTGAGAATGGGCCTATCACTCTGAGCAAAGGGCATCCCTGCCCAGCACAGGGCAACCCCTCCCCCATCACACCCCTCGGGGTCCACTTTCTGAGTAAGGAAGGACACCCAATGATCAAGCAGAGTCAGTGCACTGGGCTGGGCCAAGTCCTGAAACCCTGACCCTGGCCAGCCATGGGGCAGGCGGTTGAAAGCAAGACGCAGTGACCTGTGCTCCAGGCTCCTCGGGGTGTGCTGGAGACTCAGAGCTGTTCAAAGAAGGCTCACCTGCGCTATGGCAACAGAGAAAGGAGGGATGCCTAACTCAAAGGAAGTGGTGCCTGTTCTAGAGCCTCAGCGTCCATCCATACCATGGGAACGATGACCCCGCCCCCGTTCTATCACTGCCTGACAAGGGTTGCCATGAGGCTTCCACGGAGGAGACACTGAGACTTGATAAACTCGGGGACAACCTGGTGGGCACGGGACCCAAAGCGAGGAGGTCTCAGAGCAGAGACACTGAGCTCCCCTCTTTCCCCATTCTTCTCTAAGTTCCCGAAGATTAAAAGAATGCCCAGGCTGAGAGAGAAAAGAGGAAGGAAGTTGCCCTGAGGCAGAGGAGGAAGTGTGGCAGAAAGGAGGCACCTCTTCCCCCAAACTCGCTCTGAGTTTTCCCTTAACTCCTCTCAGAGCACTATAAAGCGTGCCATCAGTCTGCTCTGAACTGTGGACAAAATTTCAATTTCTATGATACTGTTTCCCTGACTTGAGACCAAAGTGAGGAAATCGCTTGGATATTGTGATGTGGTAATCAGATAATTTGGTCAAACCCAGATTTGTGTCTGCATTATCAGAATCAATACCTCAAGTCTTTTTTTTTTTTAATATGTTTTATTGATTTTTTACAGAGAGGAAGGGAGCGGGATAGAGAGTTAGAAACATCGATCAGCTGCCTCCTGCACACTCCCCACTGGGGATGTGCCCGCAACCAAGGCACATGCCCTTGACCAGAATCGAACCCGGGACCCTTCAGTCTGCAGGCCGACGCTCTATCCGCTGAGCCAAACCGGTTAGAGCAATACCTCAAGTCTTTACTTGAATCTCCAAATGCAGTAACTTGTGCTTTCCTTTCTCTGTCTCTCCTTTTCTCTTACATCACACACAGTCTCTTGTTTTCCAATTAGAAGAGAACAAGAGAACCGGGATGAGACCTTCAGAGATGATTTCAAAGAGGAAGGGAGAGATAGAAACATCAATGATGAGAGAGGATCATTGATTGGCTGCCTCTTGTACGCCCCTCACAGGGAATTGAGCCGGCAACCCAGGCATGTGCCCTGACCAGGAATCACAGGTTGATGTTCAACCACTGGCCAGGCTGGGATCTTTTTTTTTTTTTTTTTTTTTTAATATAGCAGTTTAGCTGCTGTAACTAATATGAACTTGGGTTCAGAGTGTAATGACTGTCAGCAAATTGCAGAAAAAAGTCAGAACATCTTTTATCTGTGAAAACCAGAGATTAAATTGGGATCCGAGCATAGAAGTCAAACCATTTGATTTCTAGGTGCATTCAGTCCACGAATAGAAATAGGTTAACACAGCTGGCTGTTATTGTTAGGAACATAAGTTTTAAAATGATCGTTAGTGAGGTTCTGGCAGGTCTAAGCCAAATCATATGTGTTTCCTTTTAAAGGTTCTGGGTTGCAGAGATTTTGTCACCCTGCCACTTGCGGCCCTCCCCTCCCTGTCATTGTTACTCTTGCCTTGGGCACACGCTTATTATGCTTAGGAGTTGTCCTGAGGTGATCAGCCCACTCCCTACCACAGTCTTTTTTGGATCCACAGTACTTAAACTAACGAGATGAGCCAAGGTAAAGGCAGTACAAAGGCAAGAAGTACTATCTATAATAATAAAAGCATAATATGCTAATTAGACCAGACGTCCGAAGCCAGGGCTGCGAGGGAAGCCCAGGTCCCGGGTGCCGGAGGGAAGCCGGTGCTGGCAGCTGGGGGAAGGTAGGCCTACTCTTGCACGAATTTTGTGCATTGGGCCTCTAGTTAATGAAATAACTTAAAAGAGGAAAACAGAATAAAACAGGAAACTTCCCCCTAAAAGGGTTCAAATGGCTTTCCTTTGAGAAGAGTATACAAGCTCAAGAGGACTTTGAGATGTTGTTTTGGACCATTTCAAGACATTCTTTTTGCTTATTTCCCAGTCCTCAGCTGTGTTCTTCTTGCCCATGTTATTACATAGCTGAGTTGTAGGTTGATTTTATTGGTTCCATTTTGAACTGACAACCCAACGCCCTGACCCAACCGCTGAAGGGTCCTAACTGTGACTGTCGAGTGTCTGCCCATTTTCCCAAAGCCCTTTGGGTTCACTTCACACTCCAGCAGACAGCACAGCTAATCCACGGCGGGTGCAAAACATCCGTTTCAAACTCCGGTTCGCCTGTGGGCCTGGGGGTGCCTGCCTCCCCACCACTCCATGACCCTCAAGGCTGTTCGGCATCTTCTCGGGGTCGATCTGGGGATCCCTCCCGCGCATGGGCCCCTGCGGGCCTGCTGGTCTCCAGGAGGAGAAATGTCTCCTTCCAGTCCACTTTAGGGGTTAGAGGGGCGCGCTAGACTTCAGACTGTCAGTGTCCCTTTGCACTTGACCCCTGTGCTCACCACACCCAGTACCCCCCCCAACACACACACACACATGCACACGCACACACACACACACACACACACACACACACAACTATCCGGGTAGAGGTGGATGTGGAGTGGCTTCTTCAGCGATTCCCCATGCCAAAAACCGAGCCCAGATCCACAGTGGCCTTGCTTCTGTGTTCCAGTCCTGTCTCTGTCCTTAATGCAAGTGATTTGGTCTGGTAAGCCTTGGTTGCCTCAATATGAATAATTTTGTACCCACCACATAGGACCCAGGGGTCAGTGAGATAAGGAAGGCAAAGGGTTTAACAGAACTCCTGGTGCTCAGTAAACTCTCAATAACTAAAGGCTACCCATTATTATGTTTATGGTGATATATCTGCTTTTTCCACTTGACTGTAAGCTACTGGAGGGCAGAATTTACCAGCACCTGGCACAGTGCCTGGCACAGTGGGTGGGAGGGAAGTGGCTGACTGAGACCCTCAAGTTCAAGGGGGAGATGATGGAGAGGTACAGCAAGAGACC
The DNA here is from genome assembly GCF_963455305.1 of Plecotus auritus. NCBI lineage: Eukaryota > Metazoa > Chordata > Mammalia > Chiroptera > Vespertilionidae > Plecotus > Plecotus auritus. The sequence goes on from NC_137776.1 coordinate 48,358,961, forward strand.
CATAAAGATGGTAAATCTGAGACAGTCTTTGAGCTGAAGGCAAAGGAGACATGAGGGTGTGGCTGGGGGATGCCAGGGCAGCAGAGGGCAGAGACTTGAGGGTCATCCACTCCCTGTACAGCTGGTTCCTGCTGTGTCAGGATGAGAGCAGGACCGGTCTGGTCCTGGAAAGGTGGAAATGGGAGGCTCCTATACACCAAGCCCCCGCCCTCTCCCAGTGTCTTTGAGTTTTAGAAGGAACCCACAGAGATTCGGAACATGCAGGTTCCCAGAGCTACTGTCTCAAGGCAGGAAAGAATACCTCTCACACCAGGAAGATGCCATTTTCTGGATTTCAGCTAGCCTGGACTTTAGGCTATTCATGGAGGTTCAACATAGATGATAAAATACAACGAATTTACATCGCGAAAAAGTCTGGAGGACATGCTTGGGTGAGAACAAAGGAGCACCGAGAAGGCGAGAGGATTGCAAATCTGCCTCATTTCCCGTGTAGTTTCTATATTTGGTCAAAGCAACTTCCACTGTGGTGACAGAAAGACTTGGAATTTGGAGCCAAGACACCAAAAGGCAATGTTATTCAATATCTAGAGCTGAATTTTGTTTCTGGGGCCCCCAGAGCAGCAGGCTGTGCGCAGGGATGAGGCAGTGTGGTCCTGTCTGGTAAGTAAGCCCCACCTCCCAAAGACTTTCTAAGCAGCTCTCCCTTCTCCATTAACTAGAAGGAAGGCTGGGAACTAAATCCGGGCAGATTTGAAGGCGTATTACCTTCCTCATTATTCCGCAGAGGCTGAGCTGTGTGGATGCTGTAGTTTTAATTACACATTTGCTTTTTCTGGGGAAGACGACCGAAGATCATATTTTTCAAAGTATCAACTTGTTTTCCATTAGACAGTTGTTGTAACAAGTTCTTTCGGCTACACGTTCTGTCTTTAGGAAGGGGGTGCTTCAGATGGCGCGCACTAGCACAATTTTGTGGCTTTTAATTACTATTTTGTTCTTTTGTGGGGTTTCAGAGACTGGCGCCTAGGCGTGATTAGACCGTCTCCTGGGCCCGCCGCAACCAGGCACACCCCAGAAGGTGGCGCCACAAGGCAGGTAGTGCCAAAGGAACTGCGCACTTGGGAGTCCAGTAAAGGCTAGCGTCCCCCAACTTCAGACCCAAACATCAGGAAAGAGAGACATAGAGGAAGTCGCCACTTCCGATTTAAAAGAAGACATTTCAACGATAGGGTGGAACAGGGTCCTACAGTGCAAAACTGTAAAATAGGGTTACATGCATGCGATACAACTTTTCTATTTGTTTCTGTAAGTTTACCAAAACGTGTAGTATGGAGACGGAGATGACTCTCTCACCTAAGTATTATTCCATTTCCTTTTTCGTAAAAACATAGAATTTAGAGTTAAAATGAACTTTGAAGACCATCTGGTGAGTCTGGTCTAGTTTTCCAACCTAGAGAGGAAATCCCCATGATGGCTTTTCCGGGTGTCTAACACTCTCCACGTGTCAGGAAAGTACAAGGGAAAATGATGTCAAATATACATCAATAGCAATAATACCTTTGAATTTATATAGCTTTTCTCTCAAGCAACAAGGACTATCGTTTAAATACAATCTAATTAATTGTCCTAATATCCCTGCGGGTTGGTTAGGAAGCAGGTATTATTATACAGTACGTGATTTATGGATAATTTAAATCAATTGACTACGTCAAGTGCCCGAGTGGCTGACAAGAAAAGTTAAGTGCCAGACACTTCGAGGAAAAGCGGTGCTAGAACTGGCCCGGCTCTGAGCACCGCTTTATTTGCATTAATGTTTAAAAGCTGACCTCACTGGAATTGGTTGGTACTTGTACACAGAATGGGAAATGCCAGTCTCTGTCTTCACGCCTTCTGTCCTCCAGCCGCCGCCTCGCTAACTCCCCGCCCCATTCCCAGCCCTCACCGCGCTGCTCACATTCAGCAGCAGCCCGTCTGCACCCGCGACCACAGCAGCCGCAGCGCCTGCCCTGTGACCCCCCCCCCCCCCGCCACCCTCCCGCCGCCGCCGCCGCCGCCCTGGCGATCCTGGGTGCTTGTAGCCCCGCGGCGCGGCGCTTCTGATTGGCTGTTGCTAGGTGACGTTGCCTCGGTTCACGTGACAAATGTTAAATGCCCACCCTGCAGGAGCCCGCCCCGCAGACAATCGTAAAGCCGCAGCGGGCTGCTCACCTGCTCCCGCCTCCCGGAGCCCCGGCCCAGCCCCGCCACCCCCGACCCCCCTCCACTGCCGGCCCCGCCCGAGCCTACGTCGGGCAAGAAGCCGAACGGGCCGAGAGGCGGAGAGAGGATGAGGCCGACGGCAGCTGTCCCGAGCTGTGCACGGTGATCGCCTCCCCCGGAGGAGGAGTTGCCTAGACCATTGCCACATTTCTTGTTTTCCTTCCTGCCCACCCACCCCGTTATTGCATTGGCTGCTGGAGGGGACCGGGAGAGACGGAGGAGGCGCCTCGCTTCCCCCCTCGCGCCCGCCACCCCTGCTCTTTCCCGTCCCGGGCCAGGATGACTGGAGTCTTTGACAGTTTGGTGGCTGATATGCACTCGACCCAGATCACGGCCTCCAGCACGTTCCACCAGCCCCAGCAGCCCCCGAGCGGAGGCGGCGCGGGCCCCGGCAGCAGCCTCCACAAGCCCCAGGAGTCGCCGACCCTCCCGGTGTCCACAGCTACCGACAGCAGCTACTACACCAACCAGCAGCACCCGGCGGGCGGAGGCGGCGGCGGGGGCTCGCCCTACCCGAACATGGGTTCCTACCAGTACCACGCCAGCGGCCTCAACAACGTCCCTTATTCCACCAAGAGTGGCTACGACCTGGGATACACCGCAGCCTACACCTCTTACGCGCCCTATGGGACAAGTTCGTCCCCGGCCAACAACGAACCTGGTAAGCATAACGCTGGCGTCAAGGGTGCCAAGTCGGCCTAGCTACTGCCATGGGTGGGATAAAAATGTTTGGGGCGGGGATCTCTCCGGAGCCTGGCCTCTCACACTACCTGCTCCCGGCCCGCCCCGTGCCCTCACCATTCTTAACTTCCAGTCTGCTGAGTGTCGTTGGTACGTCCGTCGGTGCTCAGAGGGTCCTACCGGGTGGCCGGGGTGGGGGGGTGGAGGGGGGGACGGGGAGGGCGCGTGGTGCATGCCTCCTGGTAACCTCATTTCCTTGCCACCTGCTTCTTTCTCTCCAGTATGCTCTTGTCTTCCCTTTCGCTGGTGGGCCCAGCTCCAGGGTTTGGGGGCGGCAGGGGTCCTCGCATTGCGAAGTTGCGCCTGAGCATCCCCCTCCCGGCTCCGGCCAAGTCCCACGCCGGGCCTTTCTGCGGGCGGGAACTCTTGGGCTTCCAGGTTGCGCGATTCTCAGGATTCTGGATCGTTGCAGAGAAAGAGGACCTCGAACCTGAAATTCGGATAGTGAACGGGAAGCCAAAGAAAGTCCGGAAACCCCGCACCATCTACTCCAGTTTCCAGCTGGCGGCTCTTCAGCGGCGTTTCCAAAAGACTCAATACCTGGCGCTGCCCGAGCGCGCTGAGCTGGCCGCGTCCCTGGGCCTCACCCAGACTCAGGTGAGGGCTCACGGCTGGGTGGGGGGCAGGAAGAGGGCCGGGGAGGGAGTCGGTCTGGGGTGGCTGGGAAGAAGACAGGTTCAGAACAATGTTTTTAAAAATATATTTTAAAAATAATTTTAAGGATTTCGAGGCCCACCTCTTGAGCGGCCTAAACTTCTACACACGAAGCTGAATCCCGGTACTACGTAGTCTTTCTCCGCACTACTGGTTAAGCGGGTAAAATTATTGGCCCTTCTGACCCCCTCCCGCTGTCAACAGCACCACCGTGCACACACCAGCTGTCTTGGGCTTTTTGCAATGGCTGACCAAAGGAGTAGGGACCATCGCAGCCTCCCAAGCCGCGGCACGTGATCCGCGGGTCTGCCCAGGTGCTCGGTGCCCACCTCTTGCTGTTGGTCTTTCTGCGCTTTCTCCCCTCCCCTGCCCGGTGCCGGGTTTCCTCCACTAATGCTCCGGTCCCTTCTCCACAAAGGTCAAAATCTGGTTCCAGAACCGCCGATCCAAGTTCAAGAAGATGTGGAAAAGCGGTGAGATCCCCTCGGAGCAGCACCCTGGGGCCAGTGCCTCGCCACCTTGTGCTTCGCCGCCCGTCTCGGCGCCGGCCTCCTGGGACTTTGGCGCGCCGCAGCGGATAGGGGGCGGCGGCGGCCCGGGCAGCGGCGGCAGCGGCGCGGGCAGCTCGGGCTCCAGCCCGAGCAGCGCGGCCTCGGCTTTCCTGGGCAACTACCCGTGGTACCACCAGGCCTCGGGCTCTGCCTCACATCTGCAGGCCACGGCGCCGCTGCTGCACCCCACACAGACGCCGCAGCCACACCACCACCATCACCACCACCACCACCACCACCACCACCAAGGCGGCGGGGGCGCCCCGGTGAGCGCCGGGACGATTTTCTAACCCCAGGGAGACTGCGCCAGAGACTGAGAGCAGAGACCCGCTATCCTCAGTGCTCGCCCCCAAGCCAGAGGGTCTCTCCAGCTGGCTCGCCGACGCCACCCCTGCCGGGGGTTGTGGTCCGGGATGGCCTGCCCCGAGTCCTGCTCCCTTGCGCGGTCACTGAGCCACCAGGACCTGGAAGGCTCCTCTCGGAGGTCCCCGGTAGCCACGGCCGCCCCTCCGACCTGAGCCCCGCCTCTGACTTGCCTCTCCTCTCCTCCCCTCCCTGCGAGGCTGTCCGGCGCCGTCCTCGCCGCGGGCAGCGAGCTGAGTCCGGGAAAAGGACTCCTCCCCCGCCCGCCAGGCTTCCCGGGCGCTCTGAAGCTCCTTTCTCCTCGCCAGCCCCCGGGCTCGGCGCAGTCCGCCCGGGTTGTTGACCCCCAGCGTCCTGCCCGCCCGCCCCCACACACCCTTGTGACCCCGGCCGCCCGCCGCTTTTTTTCTGCGCTGCCGTTTGCAGCCCGTGGAGCCTCGTCCTTGGCCCGCCGTAGCTCTCTCCCAGCCGCGAACTCTCCCCTTAGCGCTCTCCTCATCCATCACCAGTGGAGTTTTTATTTCTATTTTTATTTTTTAAAAGTTTAGGTGCCTTTGCGGATGACCTCATTTTGATGTTGGGGGAAAAATGATTTTTTAATATGTGGACACTGCAAAAAAATGTGTTTAAATTATCTTTTTTAAAACCTATTCAGGGTTATTAGCCTGGACTTCGACATAGAGTTTGTAAATAAAGGTGTCTGTGCAGATTTTTCCCACTGATTTATTTGTATAAAATACTCATCTTTTCAGACTGTTTTGTAAACCCTCACTTGTGAAAACTCCAGTTTAGCAGTGACCTCAGCGACCCCTCCGTTTTATTTTTTCCCTTAAAAATGTTCTCAGTTAAGCTAAGCTACTGATTTGGATTTGTTATACCTTATCCTAAAATCTTTGTTCTTGAAATGAAAGGTATTTGGGGGTTATTTATTATGAAAACAACATGCTCTTCATGTTGATTTTACACTATGAATATAATTATTTAAATAAATTATTGTTTTCATTGGATGTGTGCGTTTTCACCGTGGTGGCACGGCCTGGAACCTCCAGCCACTGCCCAGGCGGGGATCCTGGTCCACCAAGGGTGACATTTACATCTTTCTACGGCTGTGGGAGCAGCGAGTTGCGGTGAGGCAAGACAGGCTCACTCCTCAGGCCCGGAGGAATGTTCGCGCTCTGCCTCCACCCGCGTCTGGACGCGGGGTTCGTCTGCTGGAGGCGCAGTGAGTCACTCAGCGCCCGGCGGCTCCTGTCTCCGCCCTTTCTGCCCGGCCGGCGCCGGCGCCGGGGCCCTGCGCCTGGGAGGTCTCTGCCGCCTCCGCGTCCAAGATGCTGGCCTCGCGGTGCTTCCGAGCCGCCGCGGGGAACCTGCTGCCGGAGCCCCAGCGCCGTGGAAGCCGGGGTCAAACCCCTACATTGGCCCCTCCCCTCTGTTTGCCCCGCAGCCCTTCTGCGGTTGGCTGAGTGGAGAACTCGGTGAGTCACCCAGGCCCTCAGGAGACTCGGTTGGCTGCTCTGGAATGTAGGGCGACCTCAGGCACAGGGCTTCCCTAGCACACATCAATCCCACACCGCGACTCTCCCAGTCACATCAACACTGTCACGCACTCTCAGACACACAATCACACGCTCATACTGAACGATACCCCCACGACACAAATGCACATGGAGTGACATACAAACTCACATATGCACACTCATGCACACAGGCACACTCACATGGAGACTGATGCTCAGTGGTTAGGCAGTGGCATCTTCCCACCTCACATTCTCTGAGGAGAAAGGTTCACACATCATTCAGCTCTGCTTTCCACCTTGGGTCCCACCCAACGAGCTTCCAACTTTGGAAGTGACCCTACTTTCCGGCCTTCTCTGCAAAGGCCAGGGGTGGGTGAGTAATGCAGGCCTGAACTTAAAGTTCCTTTTCCTGAAAGCACTGGGGTCTACAGTGGGAAGCTTCCTGGCTTCACTCACTCACTGTGTGACTGTGGGCTACCCACTTCACCTCTGTGCTGTGGAGTGCATACCTCTAAGATAGGAGAAATAAAGACAGCTATCTCAGAGTCGTGAGCATTTAATGAGGCAATGACCTAACACAGTGCCCGGCACATAGTAAGCACTCGATACATTTTTGCTCTGAGTAGTATATTGCTTGAGCCCCCAAACAAGAGGGCTTTACTTTTGCTTGCAATTATGAGGCCCAGAGTTAGCCAGAGGCCTTTCCAACCTCATCTTGTGTGGAAGAGCAGCACTCTCAGGCTGGGAGACCTCTGGCCCTTTCCGACATGAAAGGCTTAACCTTGGGCATCCTTTCTACAGGGGCCAGACTCTACTGGAGAGGAGGTTGGCAAGCCAGACAACCCTGCTTGCCGGATCCAGGCCTCCTCTTCTCTAGGATGGTTATTCTGTTCATCCTTGTTGTGTGCCTTAACTCACTTCTGCCAAAAAGACAGACATCAGACACGAGTGAGTTTCTAGGCTCAGTGGCATTATCCAATTTTTCTGGCCAGATTGTTTTGGGGCCTGCACGGAGCCTGCTTCACAACAGAGTGTGGTCCAGGGAGGTGGGGCTCTGCAGAAGGCAGGGAGGTTACACAACCCTGTGGCCGCTTGCATTCCTGCGTGTTTTCCCAAGCTAAGGAGGCCTGGGCTGAATCCCATTGACCCCGATTGAAGCAATCCTGGCTTCCCTAAGCAGACGCTCCTCGCAGACCCCATTCCAGCCCTCCCTCCCCCCAGCTCCAAATTCCGTGGTTTTCTTTGAGTGCCAATAGCTGGTGCCAGGCTTCACCCTGCGGTTTACTGTGCCCTCCCCTCCTTTGCGCGCACTCCCCTCCCCACCCCCCTGAAACCAGCAAGGAGAAGCGGGGCAGTAAATTGGCTGGTGTAGAGGATCTGCAGCAGACAAGATGATTAAGAGGCCTACGCCGGAGCGCCCGGGGCAGGGAATGTCAGCCCAAGTTGGAATCACGCAACAGGCCTTGGCATGAGCAAGCCTGGGAGCCGGGAGGGCGGGCGGCCCCAGCTCCGGGGTGGGCCGAGGCCCCACAGACTTGCCGGAGTCACCAAAACTGGCACCCGGCGGCGGAGGGGTCGGGTAGGGCCACGGCGCGCCTTTCCCTGGGATGCCCGCTGGAAGCAGAGGGCAGAAGGGTGCAGGGGCCAGAGGAAGGGGGCGTTTCCGCAGACAAGGAGAAGGGCAAAGAAAGGGGAAAGCGAGGATGCGCCTCAGATCTAGAAGTGAGCAGGCGGGAGGGGTGGGGGACGGGTGAGCGAGGGGAGAAACAAAGCTGGGCTGGGGAAGGCGGGGGTCGGCACCAGCCCTGCCGGGGGCGAAGCGCTAGCAAGCCTTTCTCACAGTCTCGCGGCCCGCTGGGAGACCCGGAGCCCTGTGATCAGCCCGCCGCCAGCCGACTAGCTCTCCCCCGCCCCCCGCCCCCGCGCCCGACTGCGCTCCCCAAAGCGCGAGTGAAAAATGGAAATGGGAAGCAGCGATCTCGTCTCCCTGCACTGGGAAACCAGCCGCGCTCGGAACACACATAAATCTTCATTGCACTCCCCTTCCATTCGCTCGTGTGAAATATCAGGCCAGATACTGAATATGACAAGCGCTGGGAAGCCCGGGGAGGGAAGCGGAAGAGCAAGGGGTGTCCGACCCGCTCCGCTCCACCTCGTGGTGGGGTTGCTCCAAACTCCTGCGGAGCGCTGAGTTCCAATTTCCGAGACTGGCTGCCGGGACGCACCCGCCACCCCTCCTATGCCCGTCCCCACCTCCCCACCACCCACACCCCCAGCGTGCGCTCCACCGCCCGCCACCCCGCCCTAAGTGCTCCCCAGAGCGTAGACACACACACCCCTCCCGCTGCGCCGAATTCCCGCCGCTGGCGGGCAGGGGAGTGCAGAGAAGAAAGGGAGCGAATCCTGGGCCTAATCAGTGCGGCTGCAATGTGGGACCGCTTAGGAAGTTTCCCCTCAGCCTTCTTTCAGGATTACTTGTGAAAATTGTGAATATCCGTCCTGTGTAAGGATTTCCGAGACCGGCAGGGCGAGTTTGGGAGAAGTATCAAGTTTGATGGGGGCGGAGAGAGCCCCATCAGACTGCAGCTTTGTTTACAAACAGTTGTGTAGTGGAAGGGGGAGGGAGGAAAAGGGATACAGTGAGGAGTGTTGGAAGTGGATGAGCAGTCCCCTCCACTGTTAGAACACCCCTCCTCCCCGCGAAGGGGAACGGGGAGCAGAAGCCCTTTTGCCTTAAAAAAAAAAAAAATGTCATCCTTATTGACTGTAAAACCCAGGAGCAAATCCCGCACTCGGACACCGCCTCCTGCCTCCTTCTACCCCGTCCGAGTCCAAAGCACTCGCTCAAAGGACACAAGCCCGTTCCTTTCCCGCCCAGGAACAACGACCACCAGTGCCTTAAATCTGTTGTAAGGTCAGAAATCTCTGAGAATTAAGCTATCTCTTTCTCCTAAAATACCGGTCCCTTTGCATTCCACTTTGGGGTCCCAGGTCCGGTAAGCGGGTGGGTGGGGCGCGCCCCTGGCCCTGTCAGACTGGGCTCTTCGGAGACTGCGGGGTTCTGGCAGGATCAAGTCACCCAAAACAGCCCCAGGAAAGCCCCCCCCCCCCCCTGGGTCAGATCCTCCCTCCCTACCTGGGATCTGACCCTCCAGCTTTGCACCCTGCCCCGCCCCCTTCCCTAAATACAAACCGACGCGGGGGTGGGGGGAAGCGAGGCCCCACGTCCCTCTGAGGCCTCACTGGCGGGAGTTCCCCTCCCGGGTACCGGTTTGTCAGTGATTGCCACATTACAAGATGTTACATTCCTCCCTGGGGCCAGGGGCCGGGCGGGGCGAGGGAGACACTATGTTTCAAGAAAAGAAAGAGCAGGCAGCAGTTCCTTGGCGCCTCCACGAGAGAACGCAGGCCCAGTCTAGATAGACTTTTCTTCCCGGGACCCGCTCCGGCTCCTCGCTCGTCCTCTGGGTTGGGCCAGACCGCAAGCACTGCGGTGTCTTAGCAGTTTGTGGGCTGCGTGGAAGCGCTCCTGGGAATCTCACGAGGCCCGTTTGGGGGATCCTCGGGAGTCCTGGTGCACTGGCTGCGTCCCGGATCCGTTCCGGTCAGCGCTAGGAGCGAGGGGAGCAAGGGAGTTGGCGAGGGTTGGGCGGGGACGGGGGATGGCTCCAGGAGGCGGGCTGTAGCTGTGGGGCAGAAGGTTAGAACTTCGCGGAAGGAACAGGGCAAGAGGGAGGGAAGGACTGGTCGTGGAATGCGCGGGGGTAATCCCAGAGCGCAGACTTGGGCCGGCACGCAGCTAACGTTGGCAGGCTTTCCGCACACCCACTCCTCCCCTCCTTTTTGTGCTCCAGGAGTCTCGGGCACCCTAGCGATGAAATCGTCGCTTTCTGAACAATGGTGGCTTCTGCCCCTGGAACCTGACCGAATCTAAGCTGGTCTGAGCTGTGGCCCCACTCCTGGTGGCTTCTCTCGCCCTGAGCCGCCGCGTTGCCCCCTCCTCTGGGGCAGCCTCCGCCCCGCCCCATCCCTCAGCGTCCCTGGCCTGGGCTTCTTAAAGTCGCAGGGTGTCTCAGTGCCTCAGAGAAGCGCCGCCCCAGTAGGGAGTATTTCGGGAGGGGGGGGGGGCGCTATCTGGGACGATGGAGGGCTGGCCCCAAGGACCTAATTGAGCTTATTCTCTCCTGTCCCAAAGCCTCCAAGGAGCAGGCTCACATTCGCCGGCACTAAGGAACAGCTAGCGCCCAGTCTTGGGTGCTAAGTCGCCTCACAGCAGCTCCTCAGTCAACCAGCTGCCCACCCCCCCACCCCCCGCCCTCTGGGCCCGCCTGCAGATTCTAGAGACCAGCGGGCTGAACTGTGCAGGGGGGTTTCAAGAATTCGCGAAAGGGCCCTAAGGAAGGAGGAGGGGAGAACTGTAAAGAAAAAGAAAGGAAGAGTGTGTGTGTCGGGGGAGGGGGGATCCGGCTCAGTCACTTTCATGCTCTGTTGACGAATGAGGGTGGGAGCCCAGGGCCTCTGGGGCATCCAAGCCCAGAGAGAGCAGACACGGGGTGTGTGTGTGTGGGGGGGGGGGGATTCTCTTCCCAACGTGTTCACGGGACAACAGTGAAAATTTGCCTTGGGTGGCCAATTTTCTCATTTGCCCCTATTAAAAGAAAAAGCCCAAGAAATTCAATTAAAGCCACCCTGGCCAAGGCGCTATTTGAGGCATGAATGTCTCCCCTAAAGCTGTAGCAATCATGTGGCATTAGACACTTCCGGAATCCTATAGCCAACCTGAAAAATCCCAGACCCCCTTTTCCCCTAATTTTTGCTCTGATCTGTAATTTTATCCACATTTGCACTAGTTTGAGCATTCTGGCTCTCCCATCTGAAAGCCTGCAATTACTATATAATTCTTCGCAATTTCAGATGTCCTAATATGGACTGTAATTTTTGCGCAAGACAATTTCCTGCTATTTCAAGCATCAACATTGTCAAAGTTGTATGTACATAATAAATGGGAATATCAATGCATAGTTTTTAGCATAACATCTTGACTCCTCGATAATTATATCCGTTCGGAGCCTACGCAGAATTAGCCTGAATTGCATGGTAACTGCTGCTGCTTTAAAATTTTTAAAAATTACTCATAATTTTCCCAAAGATTACCAAGATCTCGAGTGCACAATGTCATCAGCGTAATGAAGAGTAAACATTTATGCTAATAATCTGCAATTTTTTTCATCAGCTATAAAGACAGAGGCTATATAGCCGAAAATTTCAGTCCTATTCTGCAAGCGCCGCGCTGCAAAAAGCCTGCGCGCTCCGAGGCGCCTGGTCCTGGGGACCTCTTTTCACTCTTTACTCTCGGGATAGGAAGATGGGGCCGGGGGATTCTTTTTGGTTTTCTGGTTTTGTTTTGCTCTGGTTTGGTCGGTTTTGTATTTCCTATTTTTCCTTTTTTTTTTTTTTTCCTTTTTCTTTCCTGTCATTCTCCCAGTCAAAAGCCGCCTTCGACCCTTTTGGTTTGATGTAGCAAAGATTGTGTCCAGATTATCTGAAATTGACACTGAAGAAGGTAAGGGTGGAAACCGGTTTCATTTTTCAGAGGGTTGGAAGGCTGAGCTGCGCCCGCCGCGGCAGCGGCTCCCGCTCTGGGAGTAGGAGGGTGGGGGAGTGATTATGTATGCACCAGCTAATTCTTCCATCAAAACGTCTTGTCAGCGATGTCAGGATTATTTTTCCCCCTTTTTATAAAAACACTTGATGTTTTAGGAAGTGTTAATCCCTGAAGGTTGGGAGATGAGGGCGGGAAGTAAGAAAGGCGTGGGTCGGGGTGACATGTTTCTTAGCCTGGGGAAGGCACCCTTTAGAACCGTTTGCCTGTCCACACTGGAGTCTGGGTTTGTTGTGGAGGGTGGGACCTAAGGAGGATTTCTTTAGGTCGTGGGAGGGAAAGACCCTTGCCCTCTGCACTGCATTTGATGGAAGTTCCAATGGCCCTGAGGGATCAGGAGTAGAAAAGTTCGCTTGAGCCTTTGATTTCAGGATGATTAACCCAGGCGGTGGGATGTCAAAAACTAGAGAATCCTGACATCGGTTTTTTTAAAGATACAGAAGGAAAGGGATGGATAGCAGGGTAAAAACACATAGCTGGAGGCCTGGGTTGCTTCTTTCTGCTCAGTTTTTCTTGGGATCAAGTAAGTATCTCAGGTTCTATATTCACCACCCAGACCTAGCTTTCTCTAGGTGACAGAGATTGAGGATTTCTTCAAGGGGAGGCATTTCTACATCAAATGACTCCAAGAATAAATTCATACTTCTGTTCATATAGGTGGGGGGGGGTTAAAACTTTTTGTGGTCAGAATAGGAAAGGCTGAAGAGCCATCTGTCCCAGCCCAGGTGTGGATCCCCAAAAGAAAACATAAACATAAAACATGATAGCCAGCAAGGAAAAAAAAAAAAAAGCTGCGAGCTAGATAAACATGTTTCCCATTTCATATTTTTAAGATGTTGCCTAGATTTGGGAGCTGGGTTCTTCCACAATCAGGTGACTAGGAGGACCACTCCGCTTCTGGTTTTGAAAACCAAGTCCAGTGAGGAGGGGACTTTGGATTGTTGCTTTTGCCCTTCCACATCCACCCCTACCCCTTTTTGAGCGAGTGTGTCTGAGAGAAGATATTAAAGAGGTATCTGTTGTTTGGCAATTTTGCTAAGTCTGTCTTCATTACTTCGACGCTGTGCATTTGCTAATTTGGAGGCCCGGCCATTGACAAGCTTGCTCCATACACCTGCAAGCAATTTGCCGGCTCCGGTACCGAGAATTGCAGAGATGGCAGCTCGCACCTATTTGATTTTTTTTTCCTTTTCTCAATGCACAGCAAATTTGGCTTTCAGTGCGTTATCTCTTTTGTTAATGCAAAAAGATTCCCTGGGCGAAAAAATTGCTCATAATTACCAGAGAGATGGGGAAACTGCATTAGAATAAATAAACCTGAAATTACTGTAATTATGTTGTGTTTGATGGGCCCGGCTTGTAATCAAGAAGAGAATACAGTGAAATGATGCTGACCCTCTTGGGTTTGCAGCTGTACACGCACTTTGGGGTCTTTTTTTGCAGAAAAGAGTCATTTTGATAATCATTAAGCTGTGTGTAACCTATTTCAGAAGTGTTTTAAAATGAGGTTCACATTTTTTGAACAAGGGGAAAAAAATCCCAAAATTGCATTTTGCCATTACAGACTCATACATAAGGAAAGGTTGTGTTTTCTAAGTGACAATTGTTAAGATATAATATTCAAAATCAGTATTTAATCATTATAATGAGGTATTGTTTAAATATAACCACCTTTAGATTATTCATAGTTTAATTAATATACTCATTACGAAAATCTTTGAATCAGATATTTGATGAACTGCTTGTCAGTAACAAGGCAGCATTAATTAGACCTATATTGAGATTACCATTTTTAAAAGTACAACCGCTTATAATTATAATAGAGCCTAACTAAAGACCGCCTTCATTGAGCTAAAACTAATAATTTCTCTATTTGAACCGTTAGCAAGAGATTATTAAATTAGTATAAGCTAATATCTCAAAGTATTAAAATCCGCTTGACCAAATAGATTGTGCCTGTGGCTTCAGGCATTGGGCCCTGGCTGCCGTCTGAGGAACCAATTCGGATGCGTGAGATAAATCTGCCAAATCTCCCCGCCAGCAAAGTCACACCTCGCAGGGAAGCCAAACCCGGGAAGGTCTCTGCCCCGCGGCCGAAGCCCAGCCTAGGCATTCCGTTCCCCCTTTCAGCTTCCAGCCGTCCCGCGCGCGCGCGCACCTTGCTCTCCGAGGTCTGTTCCCCCTATTGCGCTCCAGGTTCTGGTGACCTGCGGGAGAAGAAAAGCCCCAATCCCAGGCCCAGAAAGGGCCTCGAGGTTCCGAGCTCCATCCCCCACTACTTCCCTGCTTTCTTCAACACCCCCCCCCCCAACACACACATGCCCCCCCTCCGGCGCTTCCCCTCCCCTTCCCAAAGGGCGTCGGAAGAGCCTGGCACATCTGATCTTTCACCAGCACCAATTGAAAAATGGGTGCTTGTCACAACACAGATCACTGCCTTCCTCGTTCAACTCCCCACCGCGCGCGGCAAAGGGTCCCTCAAAGGCGGAGGGCCAGTGTCGGAGGGCAGGTTGAGAGAAGCGGGACTCGATCAAAGCAGCCGGATGAGGCCCGCAGCTTTCCCAAACCTCCTCCACTAGGCTGCGGGATCTGGGCTTGGGGTCAGGCAGAAGCGCCGGGCCAGGGTAGTTCTAACTGCCCCCAGCTCACGTTCATCTGGAGCGAACTGATCTGAGCGGTTCATTGGAGGTGCCCCCTTAATGGCCTGGCTGGGAGACTTTCGGGCTGGGGTAGGGTGCTCCGCTCGCCCACCAGGCCCTTCCTAGGCTCCTCCATTCCTCCCAGGCGCAGGGAAAAAGCCCGGGATCCTTAGACAGGAATGGGCCTCGCCTTGTGCGTGGGGCCTTGTGGATGGGAGTGGCTGTGCAGGGCCCGGGTGGCGCCTTGAGACTGTCCCGGGGAGCTCACTGATTGATTGGGGGTTAGCCTGACAGACGTATCCTTCCGGTCCTTTTCCGGCGTCTGGCCGCGTCTTTTCCTCGTCCAGATCCAGCGCCCTCCAGGCAAGCAAAAGCCGGGCAAGCAAAAGCCAGGAGGCCAGATCCCCACGGAGGCGAGGGGCCCAGCCAGGTGTCTCCGTCTCCAGGTTTCTAGGACTCCCGCAAGGTGACTGGGTGTGTGTTGGGGGAGGGGAGAGGGGTGTCACTCAAATCTCACAGGCCGGCTGTCTTTGAGTTCTGCTTTGATCTCCTCTCAGCCGGCCTTCGCCATCCTTTTGGTTCCTGAGCCCTGACTCTGACATGCGGCACCTGTTCCTGGTCCTCCTTCCCTGAGATCCTTGTAGCCCAGGTGGGATCAGACTCCTTGTCAGTCAGGAGCTAGGCGCCAGGCAAGAACAGCGCCCCTAGGCCCTGTATCCTGTTGTCTGGAGTCAGAGTCCTTGCCCCTGCATTGCGTCCCCAGAGGTGGAAGCCTGGCCGGCCCCCAGCACCCGCTCACACAGCACACCATACAGCAGCTCTTTCTCGAAACCATAATTTTACTGTCAAAGAAACTTTATAACTTATTTACAAAGTTTTTTTCCCCCAAGATACAAAGCAATAAGTTAACATTCTCAATATAAAACTAAACTTTGACATAGAGAACACAAAACATGGTTGATTTCAACTGATCACATTTTCCAAATTTCACAAGTAAAATGTCAAGATTCTCATTTCACAAAGCATCGGGTTTTACAGCCACACACAACGGAACGGAAAAAAAGCTAAGCTTGTGCAACATGTTTACAGAACAATAATAATAACAATAATAATTAATAACAACAATAATATGTACAGCGATTAGATCCTGCACTGGAGGCTGTGTGTTCAGGTGGTGACTGGCATTATTCTGGCCGCGCCTCTGGGGATTGCTGTAAAGCTGCGCTTGCTTACTTTACAGCCCACTGGCACTGGGGTACTTGCTCACACCCGCCTCTTTTCTCACCCGCTGCCCGAGGGTCCTCTCTCTCTTTCTCCCTAAGGAGAGAATTCGGATTTTCCTACTTGTCCAGGCAAGGAGACTAAGCGTTCTTCTCCAAATGAGAAATTCTGTTGGCTTCATTTCTTTCTTTTTAAAAACATGTAAAATATGCAAATCATTCGACTCCAACCTCTCTAGACCAGTGAAGTACAAAAGTTACTGTGTAAGTTAAAAACCACCAGGTCCTCCTTGTCCATTTTTTTCCGGGTGCATTTGAAGTGACCCGTATGTTTGGACAGTGCGCTCCTCATGTCCCATAGAATTGCGTACTGGCCAACATTCAGCCTCAGGTGAAGTCCATTTCTCAATAAATAAGCCCCCTCCCTCCAATTTCCCCCAATTCCCCAATGAGCTACACAGATGTTTGGGCAGGCCCAGGAAAAGGTCTGTAAGGATGAAACATCCAAGCAGCCGGAACTGGGTGGCCTGGTGGACAGCGCCTCCCGGGACCTGGTGACATTTTCAGAGGCCGCAGAATGAGGACAGCGGACAGATGAGGACCTCGACTTGTCAGGGCACAGATACAGAGCGAAAGGAGACAAGAGACGGACAGGACAGAAAATAGCTTTTGCTTTTTCTACATTGCTTTTGTTTTTGTTTTTTTCCTGATAGTCCCACACAACTGAGGGTCCCCCGTCCGGTCCAACAGGCTATCTTGCTGCTCGAGCTGTCTCCGGCGGCTATGACTGAGCTCCCAGGCCTCTCACTCTGCTGCTCGTGGCCCAGGCCAGGGTTCAGGCGAGGGTGTGGATGCCAGGGAAGTAGCCAGTCCAGACAGCAAGGGGCTCTGAGGAGGCGGTGTGCGTCCTGCCTCCACGGTTCCTTCTTCTTTCCCTCTGAGCCCTTCTCTGGGTGCAGGGCACACATATGGGGTGGATGGACCGGGAGGCAGGAGGGACCCGGACCAGGGGAAATGGGAAGGCGGTGGGCGGGAACGGTGGGCAACCTCACATGAGTTGGGGTTGCTGCATAGCTTCTTGGTGCGCCGAGGGGTACCATGACGTGTAGCTGGGGATGTAGGAGCCCGTGCTGCTGCCTGAGCCCTTTCCGGATGAGGAGTTGGGGTTCCATCCAGGTGGCACCGGCGGGGAGCCGGCAGAGAGCGCCCGGCCGTTGGCTAGTGCGCTCCCCTCCAGAGCTGCCCCGCCCTGCTTCATCAGCTTCTTGAACTTGGAGCGCTTGTTCTGGAACCAGATCTTGACCTGCAAGGGCGGACAGCAACATGACTCGGGCTAGGTCCATTGTGCCTATCATGGTGGTGGGGAGATAAGGTGACAGTGGGACCGGGAGAGCGGATGCCCCTTACCCCCCTGGGAGAAGGGACAACTCGCAGCTGGGGGAGCAGACCGCCACTACCACCACCAATGAGAACCTGGCGGCTCCGGCAGCTCTCCTAGAGCCAGGGGGCGTGGTGGCGAGGGGTGAGGGGGATCTAGGCCTTCTTCTGCCAGGGACTGGGCCCAACCTTGGCTGGCAATCCTCTGGGGAAGATGCAGGGCCTGCACAACATAGAGCCTTCAATTCCAAAATGAGTATCAATAAAAGAATCAAGTGGAGAAAAGGAGTGGAGGAAATTTATTTGCAATGCGATCTGCCTTCTCTTTGCCATCCTTTCTGCCCTCGAGTGAGTTGGAGACTGACCAGGGAAGCCACAAGGTTTTGTTAAACTTTTCATTTGGACTTAAATAAACCTTTTCTTAATGTCTGTTTGTCTTCCCAGCTCTGCTCCAAATCCCGGCCCCAACGATGGAAACCCGCGACATTCGTCATCAAACGCCCATGGGCTCCTCGGACTCTCAGAGAAATTGGGAAGGAAGGTCCGTTTCTCCTCCGGGGTCTGGGACTTGGGTGGTGTGAGCAGGCAAAAGAAAGGACCCCCCCCCCCCCCCCCACACACACACACACACACTCCCAAGAAGGAGAAGAGGGAGGAGGAGGAGAAGGAAAAGGAGGAGGGAGACAGAGGCTCAGGCCAGGCCCCAAGTGATTAGCCACACACTTTAAAGGCAAAGAAGGGATTAAGCCCCGAGTCTATTGTTCCAGTTGTTCGGGCACGTGTGACTTCAGAATCCCCAAAGAAAACGTCTGGGGAAATCCTCCCTGCGCCCTAATCAGATTGTCCAGGGTTGCAGGTCCGGGAGCAGGGCAGTGCGGAGTACGGAGTGCGGAGTGCAGGGAGAGCCAGAGCAGAGAGAAAGAGGAAGGAGAGACGCTGGGAGAGCCAGGGGTGGCGGGCACACACACGCACAGGCACACGCACACGCACACGCACACACACTCCCTCCCACCCCCGACCCTGAGGGCCAGAGAGCAAAAAATGAAGCTCCGGGCGCGGGCTGGCCGCGGAAACCTGCGAGCCGATGGGGCAGCAGCGAGGTACCTGCGTCTGCGTGAGTCCCAAGGAGGCCGCGAGCTCCGCCCTCTCGGGCAGAGCTAGGTACTGAGTTTGCTGGAACCTCCGGTTCAAAGCCTGCAACTGCAAACTGGAGTAAATTGTCCTGGGCTTGCGGATCTTTTTCCCCTTGCCATTGAAGCGCACCTCACCGCCTTCCACCACTGTGCTCTTCTCGGAGTCAGCCCCTGGAGGGACAGCAGAAGCAGGGGCCCTTGTTAATGCGAGAGACAACCTTCAGTGTGGGGAGCCAGGGGCGAGCGGCTACCGAGCGGGGTGGCGGAGGCAGGACCCGGAGAGAGAATGCTCAAGAAACTCCAAAAACCAGGGAAAGGTCCCGCAAAATCAGAGGGCCGGACCCGGACCGCTGCAGGCGGACTGGGACAGTTCCCAGGCGCGCAGCTCCTGCCTTTGCAGGGAAAGTTTGCTGTTTTGCAGGCGGTAGTTGAAGTTTAATTACCCTTAATTGCACACATTGTTTATCGCGCTACGCAATAAATAATTACCGAGACTAATACGTGCACATGTGGGTTTCTGTTTTCCAGCGGGGCATTGTGTGCTCGACGCACGAAGCCACCCAGAGGCCCAGCTAGTGCCAGGGGACGCTCTCAGATTTACTTCTCCTCTGCTGGATAGTTGTTAGTTAGGTGGATTTTTAAAAATTTTTCTTTGCTATGACAAGGATCCATAGATTGATACCCGAAACCTCCACTGCTCCGGCGCTCTCCCCACCCCCACCCCACCTCTCTCTCAACCTCTCCCTCCTCTCTCTCTTTCTCTCTCTCTCTCTCCCTCCCTCCCTCCCTCCCCTCCCTCTCTCCCTTCATACCTCTCAGTCTCCCTCTCCCGGGCAGGCGCACGTACCTGGATCCTCCAGGCGGCTCTGGGCGAGGCTGGCGCTGCCTGGGTAGGACTGCACGGAACTGATGTAGGGGCTGGACGCGTGGCTGCTGACCGAGTTGACGTAGGGGTAGCCCAGCGGTCGGGAGAAAGACGAGGCCGAGCTGTAGGCGCCGTCGGGCTGCGAATGGCCCGCCGAGTGTAAACAGTGCATGGAGTAGTGCCCGTGGGACATGGGAGAAGGAGACATTTGCTGGTTGGGCGGCCCAAACTCCATAAACACCGCCTTGCCCGACACGGGGCTGTTGAGACTTTCTGGCATGGTGGTCATGGTCATCTCTTCTCGCGGGGTCTGGGTGTGGGTCTCTCTCTCTCCTCTGCTTTCCTTTTGGGGGTCTCTGTGTTTCTCAGGACAGGAAGGAACCCAATTTAAGCAGAACAGGGGTTTTCACTTTCCATTCATAAGAAAATGGAGTTTGTCTCTTTGAAAAGTCTAAGCATGATGCTGCTGAGCTCCCCAAACTCGCTTCAAAGCTTTGACTCAGCCAAGGTCATAAATATTCATGAGCCGGCGGAGCTGATTGGTCCGTTGCCTTGCATAATCACCGGGGATTGGTCCGAGGCGCTCCGGCTCCGCTGGACTAGAGCGGGCGAGGCGGCCGGGTCTCGGGAGAGACGCGTCCACAGTTCCCGGCCGGGGCTCGCTCCTCTGCAAAAGAGCGCGCCGAGAGGGACGCACAATGGGCTGGCGCCCTCGCCAGGACTACCGCGGCCCGCGGCTCTAAGGCCTCCCGCCTCCTGGAGCGCCTCACTTCCCAGAAAACAACCTGCGACTTGGCGGCCGCCTTCCCTCCCCCTACGATCCCGATCCTCCTCCCATCCCAACACCGGGGACCTGGACACAGCTTCTCCCAGCCACCGCCACCGGGTCTGGCGCTGAGCTAGGGCAGTTCAGGAGCCTGGCCGCGACCTCCCGAGCGCGAAGTCGCGCACTGGGGGACGCTGGAGGCGGCTAACAGGGCGCTGTCCTGCCCAGCTTCTTGTGCCGTGCCTAGCACAGCGCTCTCCCGAAGGCCCCGCCCTAGCCTGGGTTCGCTTTGCCACATCCCCGGGGTGAGATCTGGGGCCCTCGGGCGAACTCACTCACTCGGCCGCCCTGCCGCCACCGTCGCTCCCTGGGGCCGGCTCGCATTGCTCCAGGCCCAGCTGGCCACTCTAGTTCGAGGCTGCACCGGTCTGATTAAAGCAGTGCGCGCGGAGAGCCAGGAACCCGCGCTTCTCCTCCCAGGAAAGGCGGCTGCACCGCCCTCCACTCCCCCGACACCCCCATCCTTCCTCCACCGCCCCCTCCCCTCTCCACTCCTCTGCGCCTGGCGCCCAGGGCTCACGCGCCCCTAGGGCGCGGCGCCGAGTAGAGTCCTGGAGCTGGCGGGCTCAGTTCTGCTTGAGCAGCGGAGGCCAGGTGGTCATTTTCCGGCCTCCTGGGGTCCAACGAGATACTGGGGTTTAGGAGTCCCGGGGGACACCGAAACCCGCGGCAAAACAAGACCAATAATAGGCTCACTTATCTTGTGTGTGGACGTGTCTCTCATTGTCGCTCAGGATCCTCTTCATCTTCAGTGGTCAAAGTGGGCGCCACTGGGCCGGGGACAGGGCTGGTGGAGGCAAAAGCTGCCAAGGCCTCCAATCTTCTGGGGCGCTAGGTACAGAAAAGTACACAAAAATCCCCCCGCCCCCCGCCCCCCGCTGTAACCACCACACAGCCACCCTCTTGAGGCGTGGTGCAAACCATGCTGTCTTCGAGGGGCTGTTGGTTCCCGATTCCTCCAGCCTCACGGTGAATCCAAAATTACTTTGTTAGGTAATTAGAAAGTGTTGATAATTATTTCTTTCATAATTTAGCGGTGTGGCGGGAACAGGGAAATGATCTTGTGAAAGTTCACACGTGCAGATGTATTAGTTACTGATTCATTTGATTAAATGGTAGTCTCAAGTGCTCGAATCCACAGCTGAAGGCGCCCCATTAGCATAACACTGATGTTTAATTTTCATACGCATAATTAGCCATATATTTAACACTAATAGCAACAAGCAGCCTTTCAGCGTTAAACAGCCTGGGATTTGATCTGGCCTGAGCTGAACCTTCACCGATGCACCTTCCCCTGGCTGGAGTGTCGCAATGATCACAGGACAAACCTCTGTAATCAAGTACATTTTGGCAGAAGGAACCCCAATAAAAATGAGCACTCAAAACAAATTACATCGATGCTGTCGTTGCAGATATTGGAAGGGGCTTCTTTCTTTTTTAACTTCAGTAGCAGCAGCTGCTGCCCGCGGAATTCCTCTCCTTTGGTTTAAGGGCATGATGTTGGGGGTAGAAATATTTCAGGCTGTGTGGTTGGAGCAAAAAGAAAAACAAAAGCAAAAAAATAAAAAAAACCCACCCCACAACCGATCCTCCAAACCAATAACAGCTTTGCCAACGTTTAAAAAGATTTTTTTTCTTAATCACCCAACCGCACGGTGATACTTTGTAGCAAAAACCAGCTAATGACTCCGCTACCAGACAACTCCCAGGAGCTGCAGGACTCCTCTTGATTTTCGTGTTGCACTTGTGGTTTTCATTGCTCCTTCAGAGCGCCTATTTTGGGGTGTAGAGCAGGGTGTGGAGCGCGGTGTGGTGCTCCCAGCACAGCAGCACGGATGCCGCCCGGGCCCCTGGTTTCCCGCGCGCCTTGCGGGCCCTGACCACGTAAGTGATCGCCTTGGCTGGCGCGGTGTTGGGGTTGGGACCGAGGGAAGCGGGGCTGGTCACTCCAGGTGCTCAGGGCAATGCAAGAGGAAACCCGACAGCTGAGTCACCCAGGGCCAGTTTATTCCAGATAACTGCAGGGTGGGGGAAAGGGAGAGAGGATGCCACAGGTCTCGATGGTCTGTCTCCAGGGCTCTCTATCCGTCCACATCTGGAGGGGGGAATCCAAGCCATTCGTAGCGCAGTGGACCGGGCTGGCTCCGGGAACAAAAGACCCCCATGCGCCCCCTCAGGAACCGGTTTCAGAGTCTTGGTTATTTTAGAAATGAATTATTGTGTGCGAGCGAGTGTCTACACTCCGGAATTATTTCTTAGATCCAGAGAAACAGTTACTGGGAGGAGCGGATGAGCCAGGGCCCTCCGGGGCTCAGAGACGCCGGCCTTGGCTAGCTTCTCAACGTGTGATCTTATCTCTATTCTATGAGCCCTTCCACCCCACAACGCTAAGGGGACACCTGTTCTGAAACGCAGGTTTGCTTAGATCTCTGCCTGTCCCAACTCTCAGAGGAAATAAAACTCTCTCTTGTATCCGGAGAATGTCCCGGATTGCCAGGAGAACCTCTTGGAGGCACGCAGGACTGGCGCCTGGTGGTTAGCTGTAGCCATGAGTGGGCTGGAATCCCCGTGAGGTTTGGAGCCAATTAAGCTGGCAGGGGTGAGGGGTGGAGAATGGACAAGGTACTTTAAAATCTGCTTCCTAACTTCAACTTTAAAGCATGTTAAACGGAGTTTGTTCTAAACGAAGTTTGTTTCCTAGGGAGCTGCAGAGTATTGCCTGTATATGTACAATGTTTAAACTTTAGGTTGGTTACTTTAATAAAGGAGTTACAAACCTGTCCCATACATACTTCCACCTTGGCATAATTGCTGCACAGCAGTGTGCTATCCCAGTGGTTGGTAAAATCCTGTGGTCCTAATGAAATTATTCTTGGGGAACCTGACCTGTAGATAAGATACAGGTAATTGGTGCAATCCTACTGCTCTAGGAGAGAAGTGAAGTCCTTCTCAGGCAAACCTCTCCCACGGACATCTGGGCCTTGCTCCTCTCTAGGGACTCCAGGTTTTTCAGAGGCAGCAGCCCCTGAAAGTCTCTAGGCCTTGTAAAAGTTTTTTAAGGACCCCGAAAGTTTTTCAATGAATCTTGTAAATCTTCAACCCCTTCCTTGTCTTTTCCAGCTCGGAGATCCACTAGAATCAGAATCATTTTTGTCCAAATTCTCCATCCCTGGGCACGGAGAAAGAGAGCCAGAGGTGTGGGAGAGTGCCCAGGAGAATCCCAAGTTCAGGGAAAAAGACGGAACACGTTCCCAGCATGTTCATTGGCCTGTTTCCTATCTCTTTCCCCACCACTGTGTCCCAGAGAGGAGCTGGCCCTGGGGACCCAATCAAAGAGGCCATCTGACATGGCAACTACAGGTGTCTTACATTTCCTTGGTTCTCTCTAGCCTATATTTAGTGGATGGCAACTTTGGAAAACCCGCTTCAGTAAAAACAAGAGTTAGCACTGACTTTGAGGAAACCCTAAATGGGACTTGTTCCTAAAACCACGACCAAAGGGGCAACTATTTTCTTGGTGTCCTGCCAGAGGCCCAGCCCCTCTCCACCCCTGGGCCCAGGTATGAGTAGGTCCTGGGGAGCTAGCATGAGGAAAGGGAAGCTACTCCCGCAGGAATGGGTCATGGGACGGGAATGTGGATCTCTGGATTTCCTAAAGCAGGTGGAGCTGTGAGCAGGAGGCTGAACTGCAGTGAAACTCACCAGCTCCAATCCTGCTAACTAGGTCCTTGCCCTAAAAAATCCCAAATCTCTTCTTGCTGGGAACCTCTGAGTCTCCAGTGCTAAAGTGTGGTCTGAAGGCGGCCAGTATGGGGAGAGGTTAGTTTAGGAGCTACAGCAGCCTGGGATTCATACATAATTTCCTAGTGCAACGAACAGTTGTGTGTGTATGTGTGTGTGTGCATAGGGTCTTGCAAAAGTAACCTCTGGGATGGCACTGCAGGGCAGGATGAGGGCCAGGGAGGAAAAGCTGTAGGGGATCAGGAAGTCATGTTTTTAGACTGGTAAAGCCTGCAGAAGAGCCAGGCCGGGTCCCACAGGCAAAGACATGTTTGTAACCAACCCCTCCTTCCATTCCGGCTGATCTTTCATTGCAAAGCCGCTATAAAGGGGAAGAACGGGAAGGGCTGGGGAGCAGGGGCCAGCTAGCCAGTGGAGGATCCACAATGGGGTAAAAAGAGACTTAAAAAAAAAATCCCACCTAACAGCCAGGCTCCGGTTTTTCTTTATGCGGGGGCATATGAAAAGTTCAGAAACTCAAAAATTAACCAACTACCCTCTTCCCCCACCAGTGACGGTCAGAGACTAGGAGCACAGACACAACGGGTTTAAGAGGGGAAGCTTTTTACTTGGGCAGAGTTAAGACAAGGGGAAGAGAAAACCATGCACCTATAGGAATCATTCGTCTTCCAAACGAGGACGTCCCATTCCCCCTCAAGAAATGTTTCCCCGAGCTGGGAAACACAGTCCCGCTCCAGGACTGTGGCCGCGCCGCCAGGCAGGGCTTCAGATCTGCGTTCCCAACTGCCCCCAATCCCCACCGCGTTTTCCAAGACGCCTCTAGGTCCTAGGCAGGCTACTGCCCACCAGCCTTCCGCCCGGTTCTCCAACTGGATTCCGGCAATTTAGGAGAAAAGGCGCCCAGCCTCTGCGATCTTGGGGCCGCTCCTCAGGCCTCGTGGGGCAGTTTGGTCAGGATCTGAGCGCCCTCCGACGTGATGACCACTGTGTGCTCGAACTGGGCGGACCTGAAACACAAGGGCGGCGGCGGGGCGGTCAGGACTCGCGCGAGCGGCGGCGGGGCGGGGAGCGCAGCTCACCAGCGCCCTGGGATGAACCTTCCCTTTCCAAACCATTGAAAAGTAACCACCTTTGATTGTCCAGGGAGACCACAGTCCACGCATCCTCCAGGACTTTAAATTCAGGGGATCCCTCGGTTATGATTGGCTCTGTAAGAGGGAAAATGTTTACTGCGTGAACTAATCAGATTCTTGTCAAACATTGTTTCTACTGATGATCAAAAAAGAGAGTAAGAAGGTTTCCCCCCTCCTCCTAAGTACTTCCCCCATGGGTTCATGTTGTCATATTGCAAGGGCTGATAATTGATGTTGCTTGCACAGTATACTACAAACTAAACAGTAGGAAGAGGAAACGTTACAACATTCAAAATGTATTAAGTTGCCTAGTTCCTAATTTTTTAGAGGAAAAAGGGCATTTTAATCAAGCCTTAATTAGGACCCTGTGGATAATAACCACCCAAACACCAGTCCCTCTTATAAATACCAGTGAGTTTTTAAAAATATTTGAATTTTTTTAAAAAAAAAATGCTCAAAATGTTCATTAATCAGCAAATAACAATTTTCTTATTTCACTCTAATTGCTTCTCCATTAAGACCCAGTCAGAAACATGATGCCTTCCGGGTTTTAGGTGATTGGAATTTACTGGTGACACCAATCACATGATCAGCCAGGAATGGGCCACAGAGAGTACATGCCACTGCTGACAGGGAGCAAGGGACATAATCGTCTCCAGTTACTGGGTGTTAATGAACACACACACACACACACACTAAAAACCCAAACACCACATTATGTTGGTAACAGAATTAGAGGGTGGAGGGCTGCCTCTCCTAAATGTGTCGGTAAGTATCTGATTTAGGAAGATGGGCTCGAGGATATTATTTAATCAGATTTACTCTGCATCTGAATTATTTCATTATGCTGATTGGCTTTATTAGTCCTTCACGGGACTGCCTGGCCTAGGCCAGCGCCACTGCCGATGCTTCTGCTGGGGGAGCCGCAGCTCTCTGAAGGGGAGCTCCCACACTGACCTATGGTGAAGGCCATTCCCTCCTCCATGAGTAGATCGCTGTCATTTGCTGTAAGAAATAAAAGATGGGGTAGGGGGAATGGGAATGGGAAATGGAGAAAAAGATAGAAACAGAATTAGAGGGGTTGGGCTGCTCAAAAAACTTGGTAACTTAATATTTTTTCTTTTGGGATAGGAGGGTGGAGGTTTCTAGAATCCTGGGTGTTCACTAACAACCCAGGGTTAAACACAGGGCTCCTGGGTCTGTCTTTGCACTTTCTGCACCTGGGGGTCAAGGCCTAGCAGGAGCAGCCTAGGTGTTTTAGACCCTTGTCAGGATCCTCTGCTGCCCTGGCCACTTGCTATGAGGTCTCCTGGCTTTGCTGGGTCCTGGGCCTTGTGATCTACCCCCAACCCAAACAGAAAGACATCTTGGGGAACAGATGCAAAGGGAAGGCAGGCTACAGTAGGAGGCAAGGTCAGGGGTGACTTCAAATAAGTCCAAGTGTTAGCTCTGGGTCAGGCACATGTCTAAGAGGCCCTTTCTGCACTTCCTCCTGGACCTCAGGTGGGGCTCTTTGGCCCAAAGGGAGTTCTGCCCTGTTGCATCTCTAGGAGTCTTCCAGGGCATAGGGTCAGGCAGTAGTTTCTCCAGGGACTACTCCCAAGTAACCAAGGGGGATGCCCACCTGCACAGGGTCCTTTGGTCTCTGGGGTGCTTCAAAGAACTGCCTCCTACCCTAACCCCAATCTTCTCCCCTCACCCCTGCCTCCACTGCCTTGTGGCCCACCCTGCTTCCCCACTGTAGGGTGCACACCCAGGCAGTGAAAAGCATGAGATTCTGGGGAAGGAACACAGGGTAGGTATAATCTAGAAATCACTAAAGAGTACATGCTGCTAAATACATCAGCTGTCATCGCTGTGGAGGATGTGATGAAGTTTAACCACAACAGTCAGCAGTGAGAGAAGGGGGGAGAAAAAGGAAAACAGAAAAGTCATATGTGCATGCTGCTGGGACACTGATGCAGCGGTGTCTTGATTTCAGTAACTTTTCCTAGACAAATATTCCTTGTGCCTTCCAGCCATCACTCTTCAAGAGAAGACAAAAAGCAAAATAAATCTTATTTTGGGATTGAAATTACTGGGCAATAATCCAGTAACATAGTAATGTGCTGGTTATGATTAAGTACCCTTTGAATTCTAATTTTGAATCCACGCACACAAAAGGATGATAATGTGAATTCAAAGTTAGAGTTTCAGGAGCAAAACTGCCTTATCCTGATTCCATTCAATTAACAGCTCCCAAATTAACTTTCTTACCGTGATGCCAAATTTCTGGATGTCCATGAAAGTAAGATCCTATCCCATGTCCCACAAAATGTGAACAGACTTGCAAACCATTCTGATGAGTAATGTGGCTTTAAAAGTGACCAAACAAAATATTTAATTAAATTAGATATGTTTTTAATGCATTCATAGATAAAAACAAAGTCACTTAAAATATTCTATAAAAAAGATAAATCAGTTATATTTAGAGTCAGATAATGACAATGTTTTCATTATTCTGGAATAAATTAAATATTTTTTGCCATTGCTTGTAAAACTCCCTTTGGATAAATGAAGAAAAAAGGTATGTATCTAACACAGTACAGTAGTTAGCTTCATTGACCTTAGCACAACGTTCAAACAAGACCACTTTTAGACGAGTGAGTGTGCCACACACATATATAGGTCAATATAACCAAGATACATGTGCATATAATGCAGGTCATAAAAACCTGCGTGTGTGTATGGGGTTTCACAAAAAGACTATGCAAATTACTACTAAGTTGGGAACCAAAGAGAGAAAAAAATTTATAATCTAGAAATGTGACTTCCTACTTCTATAGTTCACTTATTCTGGTCTATTTCAAAGCATTGTACATTTTGCAAACAAAAGGTCAAATCTGCTTTGTTCGTATTCTTGAAACAGTACAAAACTTTGTGATCATTTAGGATTTCTCCTTAAGACTTACACCATTAAGAGGAATCATAGCACTAGCCAGTTTGGCTTAGGGGACAGAGCATCAGTCTGCAGACTGAAGGGTCCCAGCTTCAATTCTGGTCAAGGGCACATGCCAGGGTTGCAGGCTCGATCCCAAGTGTGGGGCATGCAGGAAGCAGCCGATCAATGATTCTCTCTCATCATTGATGTTTCTACAGGTATTTCTCTCTCCCTCTCCCTTCCTCTCTGAAATTAAAAAAAAAAAAAAAAGGAATCATAAAGAATGCTTTTTAACCATTGGGATGCTTAAGAAAAACTAGTATTATGATTCTTAATTCTTAATGCTTCATTTGTTATTTTTACATACACATCATTTAGGTTCCATCTATTCCATATAAATAAAATATGGTACATATACTCCAACCATAAAATCTTCACCTACAAGGTTAAGAAGTTGTTTCTGAAATTAGGTGCATATGTTTTATTTCTGGGAATGGCAGAAAGACAAAGACATATATACCATTAACAATTTTTATATTTTCATGTGGATGAAGGGCACAGTGCCTGAATCCTAACCATACAATGGATTGGGATTTACAAGACCACTATTTAAATTGTTAACAAAACCAAGTTCTGAGATCCCAAACTGGAGTTTCCAAAAGACCCTCCATTCAGTTTAATATGAGCTCAAAGGCACTTAGCCAGAATCTTTATGAGCGCGCATGTTGATGTACTTTTCTCTCAACATTTTTAACCTTCCTCTCCAGACCTGTAAAATATTGGATGTCACTCTACACAGCAGATGGGCAGACTCTCATTCAGATTTAATTTCCTTGTAACTGATAACATAGAAATAAGTAAGCGATGCATGTGCTGAGGACAGGAATGATAAGTCAATGCTGTTTTTAAATCTAAGTTGTATTTTATGGTTATTTCCATGTATCTTTGCACTTTGGGCAGGTTAAACAAGTTTCCCAAGGCTTTTCTATTTGTACCACACAATTTCTGAATAGAAACTGAGGATGAAGAGTGGATAGAGGGTGGAAGAGATATTATCAAATAAGATATAATGATCTAGATTTATTTTATTTTTTTACAAAAATGGGCTCTACCTAAACCTGTAATGTTACTTCAGTTTCAACAAATCTCATTGATTCTAATAGCATTCATTATAAACTGTTCTCCTATTTTCTTAAAGAAAAACACCACCTAGGTTTTAAAAAAAGACTCTGATTGGCAGGCATCACAGCTACATCTTAAATGTGCGTTACACTGGCAATCTTCATTTTAATTTCCAATGAGAGGAGAGGAAGAAAGCCCACTCTGAAAAAACACTTGGGGTCCCACCCCCGCCCCATCATACCTCTCATTCCTCTTTATAAAAGAAGCTCTGCAATTGCTAGGTGCCTAAGATATCTGAGTGCATTCTCCTACAGCAATTTACTGCCTGGATCCCGCGGGAACTCCCAGCTATCGGAGTATCATAGAATGTATCTGTCATGGATGCAAAGGTCAGAGGGGTTCACAGCCATGGGGGAAAGAACAGGACAAATTTCCTTCAGTTCCTTGGTTGAACACCCATCTCAATGCTCGATTCCCAGGAGCTTAGTATATACCCTTCTGTCTGCTTTTCCGAGTACTTTCCTTTTGGATTGGTAGTTAGCTTTTTAACACATACCTACAGGGACTAAATAGGATAAAAAATCTCATCAATGTTTTAAATTGCTGTTTAAAAGCACACCCCTTCTATTATTTTGGAATACATGGGAAGCAAAGATTATATACCTAATTCTAGGGTTTAAATCTAACTTCACAGAGACAAGCCAAATGACTTGTAGTAGCAAATTCTACTCTAACATGAAAGCGAGAACTGGTATCCTTAATCGTGGCACAGGAAGGTGCAGCATGTGAGCTTCTCTTGTTGGTGTGTTGGGGAACATGGAAACAGCTGGGTGGGCAGGGGTGCCCAAGCAGTGTGGCCGGTGTTCCCCAGCACCAGCCACCCTAGGGTCATGACCCATTTCTGAGCACAGGGATCTCCTGTCCTGGACATTTTGCCTTCTTTTTGCTGAAATCTATTGAAAAGAACTCTTACGGTTTTAGCTCTTCTCATTTTTTTTCCCCCAACTAAAAATCCTCTAAGATAGGAGGGCACCTCTGCATGAGCCTGAGCACATTTATGATTTGAAGCCCATATAGAATATTTGGGGAGAGATGATGAATAAAAGTTTATAAACTTACTTTTAAATTATACTGTATTATTACAGTTTATGTGTCAGTTATAGTTTGTAGTTGAAAGAAAAATTTCACTTAAGGAATTTCATCTTGTGACCATTTTCTTCAGTTTACTTCCCTTTCATGAGGCAGTTTTCCTCAATTGAAGTATTAAATGTCTCAATAAATTAAAATTCTTAATATATTTCAACTACCTTTTTATGACTAAGAATACATTCCCCAAGAGGGCAGAGGAGTCCAATATTTAAGTACATACTCTTCTAACAAAATAAAAATGCACATGGAAATAGTTTTATTAGCATTTTTACACGAATCTTTTAAACAGAACTATTCTCTAAATGGCCACATCTCTAATTAAAGGATCTTAAATGGCATCTGATATTCTAAGTTATGACATTTTAGCTTAATGTTTCCAGATTTTTATTTTAAGTAGACTTTTAATGAAGGAATTAGGGGAATGATTCCCTCTAATTACAAGAAATGTTTAAGTATAATGAGTAATATTTTTGAAAGCCAGTAATTGTTTTCCAAAAGAGTGGTACTTTTTTTGGTTTTGTTTCAAACTGGACCACAAATTACTGTATTTTTCTTGAACTTTTATTTGAGGTTTTCTGTTTCTGAAAAGCAGACATGATGGATTGAAATAAAAGATAATTTATTGCAATGCTTACTTTCATGTGCAAAGAGAAGCAGTATAATTGTAATTTACAGTAGCTGTCAAGAAAAATCCATCACAAATGACATTAAAATGACTTATTTTGCCTGAGCCACTTATTGTTTAAATGTGCATAATCTAATAGAAAGATATTATTTTTCAAAATCTGCTTTATATTCTTCTAAATTAATATCAAAACATATACTTATGAATTAAACATTAAAAACCATTTATTGATACTTTCATCATGACATTTACAAGTATAAGTTTAAATTATTTTTGATTGAACTGTCACATATTTGTGATGCATGAATCTACACATTCACAATATTCTCATATGTACCGATCGTACCATCTAGATATAATTATGAAAATACAGATTTAAAAATATTCAAAGCAAATGGAGCTACAGTGAGGATAATTACACACTGTAACCTAAAGATCACTAGCCCTCATGAAACAAAAGGACACACAAAAGGGAAGGACTGTTTTCATTAAACTCTTTTGGCCAATACTTTTCCAGAGATAACATCCTATCCTTCAGGTTTCAGAGAATTAAAGAATTTCCTATAAAGATCACTTGATTTTTGGTAACAGAATACTAATAAAAGATGCTTGAATGTTTTTTTCATGCTGCATCAGTAGAGGGAGGCCATGCAAAACATGGTGAATATCTTACAATAAATGAGACTGAGTTGAAAGATGTTTGTAAACCTTAGGTCTGTAATGATTCCAAGTACTTTGGCATAAAGGTGGAGATTGCTTGTTTATTTACTCCCTTGAGAGTTTGCCTGAATAAGAAAAGGTGAAATAATAGATGTCCAGAAACACTGCCTTAACCCATTAGAGCAAACATTTGTTAGAATCTGGGCCAGTTTCCTGTCCGGTGGCAGACATAAACCATCTAAATAATGAAATGTATTAGGGTAAAAGTAAAAAGTTCATTGTCTGTTATTTTTTACATAGTTTTGTAAGTGCTGTTGTTGGGACTGATCTGGTTTTCAAAGGAGCTGATACACACAAATTTGTACTCCGAGAAAAGTGACCTTTGCATTTAAATAGCTAAAATCCAATGTCACTTTCAATTCTACTCTTCTTTTTTTTATGTATCTAGAATTAATTGTAATGAAATGCATTATCCTACATAGAGATTTATCAGATTTTCCGACTGAATGCTAGGCTTTGCTAGCACTAGCTGGAATTCACCTGCATGTTGGTGTGGCGTGTGGCTCTTTTTTGTAAACAGTTAAGTCGTACACAAAAAAAGGGAACAAAGGTCAGCACCCAGCCGCCACTTGAATGTGAGATTTTTCTTTTTATTCCCCTTGATGTATACTAGGCTCTGTGTTATTAGTCTTAATGATGGAAAATTGTAGTGTTGATACAAATCTTTTTTTCAAAGTAGTAGGCGGGAGCTCCATTTGTTAGTAAGTTTTTTTGTGACTAAAAGCCACGGACAGTACATTTATGTAGCAGTAAAAGGCCTAGATGCTCTTTCCATAGCAGAGCTAATTATTCCTACTGTGACCTTACTGATCCAGCCTGTTCCTAGTACATCTCATCTGCACGCCTGTTCCTCTGTGTAGATGGTGTCAGGGAATATGAAAAACCCTATAATGAAACCATTTTCATGATGGAGAA
Source organism: Plecotus auritus (assembly GCF_963455305.1). Taxonomy (NCBI): domain Eukaryota; kingdom Metazoa; phylum Chordata; class Mammalia; order Chiroptera; family Vespertilionidae; genus Plecotus; species Plecotus auritus. The sequence continues at coordinate 48,391,093 of NC_137776.1, forward strand.
AGGCTACTGGAGTTGCACTTGCTACAAAGAGGCTCAATTATATGAGTAATTGTGATAATTTTCTACATTCATAGCCTTCAATGGGGAAAAAAGAATGAGAGCCACAAAGGAAAATTACTTTAACAAGAAAGTACAGAGAGTAAAAATGGAAGAAGAGACAAAAAAGGGGAAAAATAACCAGAAAAAAAGTTTAAAAAATAGATCTGGAGGGAGGAATAGCGAGACAGGGAGAACAACAGAAATGCTCAAAAGCCCATGTGCAGCTGTGTTGCACAATTAAATTGAATTTTTTTTCCTGCAGTTGATGAATGTGACTACTGCAAATGTGCCTCTGTAGTTAGCTATCATTTGTTGTTCCGTGACAGGAAAAGGATAATTACCTCTCAGAGAGAATCAAAGGCTGACATGCCCTTTAGACACAGCCATGAATGCAGAGCTCGATAGAATGCTTGAATAAGAATCTAGTGTTCTCTGCCCCCTTCCACTGAAGAATAAATTTTGTTAAAATGCAAGAACACCACCAGTAAATTTGTTGAACCCTAGGTGTTCAAAAATATGAGGTACATCTATCGACTCATCCCATTTGCAAAAATAAAACTGCATTTTGAATTCGTTTCTATTATATTCATGGACAGTAAGATAGTGAGATATGCATTAAATTTCTTTTCCCAGTAGGGGTCTGATTCAACATTTCCTATGAAAGAACAGAGAGACACTATCCCTTTTTCCCAGGCTAGTTAGCCTATAATTTAAAACTGTCAAAAACACAATTTTGTTCAAAGTCTTCAATAAAAGCTTCTTAGATATAACCCAAAGAGATTTTACTAAAGTTTGATTCAGACACTGTTACAATATTTTTAAAGCCATAAATACATTTAACTGATATTTTACTGCATTTTTCTAAAGCATTTGAGGGCTTATGAAGAAAAAGGGCACCATCTTTACAAGGTGACTAAGTTGTCCATCCTTCAGACAAATGGGAAGCATTCAATGGTTCATATTAATGAGAATGGTACTTTAAAAGGTACTGATGTGGTCATCTTTAACAAAATGTATTACTTTTAAATAAAAAACAGCAACCATATATTCTGCATGTCTACTTCAAAACAATTATGGGGGGAAAAGATCTAAAAGTAGGTAACAGATTACAAAGAAAAAGTCTTGAATTCAGAAAATACACATTTACTAAAAAAGCAAGTACAGAATGCTGTGTGGGAAGTAAGCAATGGTTTACAGGGAAAAATGAACCAGACCCAACAGGACAGAAGATCACCCTTTCAGGCTGTTTGCTAATCCACTGATTTGAATGGTAAAGCTTGCTTGAGCTTAGGCTCTTTACCTCTGCATCACATGAATGTGTTTATTTCATTCCTTTAGAACACTTAGCTTTTCTCCTGTCTCATCATGCAAGTGTTAGGATGCTTAGCTCCTTCTTAGGTACTTTCTTCCATGTTTGGTGTGGTTTTGAGTAGAGGAACACTGCAGACCAACATGTCAAGCTAAAACAAAAGCTGTCCACAAATATTGCTTGCTGCTTCTATAAATTTCTTTGTTGACCCTGATATAATTCACTTTTTCTTTTTTTTTTTCAACTCAGGGAACAACACTGCAGCCTGGCAGTTCACATACTGATATCAGACTGAAATGATGGTTCTGAATCATAAAACATGTCATCAACTTTCTACCAAGCCACCAATAACCTTGCACCATTTGCCAACCCTCCCTTTACTTGTCAGTGTAAGGCTTACCTGATTGTGTTTCCAATTACTGAGAAGGGAGCCCCTGCTCTGCAAGCTGCAATGGCTTCATCTCTACACCTCCTGGCAACCGCCACTAACTTTCTACCACATTCATCCACGTTGCCCACCAAGAACGTCTCAGAGGTGTCTCCATGGTAGCCGTTGTAATAGACCTAAACATAGGCAGAAATTTAATAATTTGTTGTTGTTTAAAATCTACTCTTCTAAAGTATACATTGGATTCATTTGTTTTAGCCTTCCAGAATTACTCTTAAGTTCACCTACAAAAAAAATAGATATGCTGAAATCTTACAGAAATTTAAAAGATGAAACCATGCAATAACATTACACAATTTAAAATAAATAAGTGACTAGTGTGGCTATTTCAGCATTCTGATTAGCAATGCTATAGTAGCATGTTGATTCTTCACTTTATTTTTGAAAAGACATTGACCCACAATTATTACAATAGGTGGAACCTAGCAATATTAAACATGGTGAAAAGTTTCTTCAATGTCATGAAGATATTCAATCTTTTATTTACTAGTTCTTATGCTTGGAAGTCATAGATAATGACAAGAAATAAGACAGACATGTCGATATTATAGAGACAGTGGCTCAATATAGGAATGAAAAATCTTGCCTGGAAGTGAAATCTTAATTGAATGTTCCAGATAGCTAAATGTTAACAGGAATCACTACACTTCGATATTTAAAGACTTAGAATATAAGAAAACAGTGTTAAGAATAAAATTACAAAAAAATTCATTTTATCAGTCTTCAATGATTCAGCAGTCCCTGTATGATCTTGAAAGATAACAGATTCATTATAAAAATCAATAATTACCAAACACTACAATAAATATAAAAGGCTGAGAAGTTTATTAGAATATTGATCCATCGATGTAGCATGAAATGTGCTATTTTGCATAAATTTGTCCTATGCAATTATTTTTCACATTTCTCTTTCTCAAGTAGAAGTAGAATGCAGAAACTGTTATAAAAATGTTTATCTGAGCTTTCTGTCTGTTTAATACTGAATTAATAACTTAAATCTGTGTACAATTCTGCCTTTAAAAAATACTCTCCCACACACTGTGAGGGAAACAGGAAAAGTCTTTATTATGTCTTTTTAAAAGTTAGTAAACTGAGGTAAACAAGTAACTTGTCTAAGGTTAGTGGCAGAATATAGAGGTGGATCCAGATTAATATGATGGATTATTGGCTTCTAATCCAGTGGGTTTTTTAAAAAAAATATATTTTATTGATATTTCACAGAGAGGAAGGGAGAGGGAGAGAGAGCTAGAAACATCGATGAGAGAGAAACATCGATCAGCTGCCTCCTGCACACCTCCCACTGAGGATGTGCCCGCAACCAAGGTACATGCCCTTGACCGGAATCGAACCCGGGTCCTTTCAGTCCGCAGGCCGACGCTCTATCCACTGAGCCAAACCGGTTTTGGCTAGTGTTTTTTCTACTGTATAAAAGTATCTTAAATACTTAGCAATGGAACAGTGTTCTATACATTTATTCCCATTTGCAACCCAAGAAAGTACAAGTTTTAATTTTATATACAAGTATATAACATTTACTAATAAGAGTAATTACTTTAAAAGTTTGTATATATGAATGTTTGCATAACTATTTAAGTAAAAATGTATTTTTAAAAAATCTTTATTTGCCTTTTCATATTACTTTTACTAGCTTTCATGAAAGAGTCAATATATATGGCAATAACAATACTTTTGAAAGTCTGTGACAGCTATCTATAATTAATGTTTATACCAACAAACTATTCTTGTTTTTTACTTCATTTATTTAACAAATATTTATTGAGCAACTACTATGGGCACTGCATAGTCTATTTTTAAACATTCAACTCTCAAGGGAAAAAAATCTATTTTCTTGTGTTATATACTAGACATAAATAATTATAACATGAAATGAGTATTTTTCTAATATAATATGAAATAATAATGGAATCTTTCACTTAATAAAATATTTCACAAGAAATATAATTTGTTCAGATACTAATCTATATATTTCCTTGACTGCTTCACATTTCTTAACATTGAAAATATTTCATTTTGCTTTATGAATTTTGCAATTATGAAGTTATTTGAATGTTAAAAATGGAAGTGTGTATGAAAAGTCTTCAGGAAATGTAGAAAAGGCTTGGAATAGTCTCCTTGAACACATTGAAAACAGTAGGGAAGAGTATGCTTGATTTCACTGAAAGCAGCAATATTTTATTAGGGGATGATTGATTAGGTGAGAAAATAAATGTAAAACCCCCAAATCAGGTACAATCCAAAAGAAAGGTGTATCATGAAAAATACTTTATTTCAGGTACACTTCATAAAATACCTCCTGAGTTTGAAAGATACCAACAGAATATGTATAGAGCAAATGTTCAAGTATTCTAAGTAGCACACAAAGATAGGAAAGAGTATTAGCAATAAAAGAATCTTTGGCTATTCCATCACACAAATTGATATGAAGAAAAAAAGATTAATTAATTTGAACAATTAAAAATCTGACTGAACTCAACTACTGGATGCCAATTTCCACCTCATTCCCTCTTCTACCTAGGTTTCATGATCTGGATATAGAATAACTATTATTAAAAACATTTCCTCTGTACCCTTATGTTCACTGAAGCACTATTTATAATAGCCAAGATCTGGAAGCAGCCCAAATGACTATCAGTAGATGAGTGGATAAAAAGCTGTGGTACATTTACACAATGGAATACCACCGGTTCGCAAAAAAAGGAGGAAATCTTGCCTTTCGAGACAGCATAGATGGACCTGAAGAGTATTATGCAAAGTGAAATAAGCCAGTCAGAGAAAGACAAATATCATGAGATCTCACTTATTTGTGGAATCTAATGAACAAACGAACAAATAAAACAGAAATAGACACATAGGTACAGGGAACAGACTGACAGCTGTCAGGGAGGAAGGGGACTTGGGGGGCTGGGTGAAAAGGGTGAAGGGATTAACTGAAAAAAAAAACCAACAAACTCATAGACAGACAACAGTATAGTGATTACAAGAAGGAAAGGAGGGTGGGTGAGGTAAAGAGGGGAAGGGAGATAAGTGGTGATGGAAGGAGACTTGACTTTGGGTGGTGAACACACAATACAATATACAGATGATGGTCCAGTGGGTGTGGCTCAGTGGTTGAGCGTCCATCTATACACCAAGAGGTCACTGGTTAGATGCCTGGTCAGGGTACATGCCTAGGTTTCAGGCTCAATCCCCAGGTAAGGGACATGCAGGAGGCAACCGATGGACGTTTTTCTCTCATCAGTGTTTCTATCTCTCACTCCCTTCCTCTTTAAATATCAATAAAAACGTATCTTAGAAAAAAAAATACAGATGACATATTATAGAATTGTATGCTAGAAACCTATATAATTTTATTAACCAATGTAACCCCAATTAATTCAATAAAAAATTTAAGCAGAAAAATATTTCTTCATTAATAGAAACTGTAATCCTTCAATACTATCTATCTCAACTAGTTCTCATCAGATGTTTAAATGGTAGTTATTTAAAATTTATTTATTAATCATCAGATGTATAGAATTTATTTATAATCTACATAATCCAAAGGTATCATTACCAAACTTTTTAGCAAAATGAACTGCCAAAGCACAAATACGCCACATCTGAAAATAGTCAAGGGCTAAGAATATTAGAAAAGGTTTAGAGCTTGTACATTTGAAGTTCCTAGGCTAAATTATTTTGGGTTGTTATTATTTTTTTAATATATTTTATTGGTTTTTTTACAGAGAGGAAGGGAGAGGGATAGAAAGCCAGAAACATCAATGAGAGAGAAGCATCAATCAGCTGCCTCCTGCACACCCCCTACTGGGGATGTGCCCGCAACCAAGGTACATGCCCTTGACCGGAATCGAACCTGGGACCCTTCAGTCCCCAGGCTGACGCTCTATCCAGTGAGCCAAACCAGCCAGGGTTTGGGTTGTTATTTAAAAGAAATGCTGTTAACCATTTGGTGAAAACTTAAGTTTAGAGAGAAAACCGTTCTGCTGGTATGCTTTGAGTTCAAGGCTCTCTATACCAGAAATGGAACATGGTGCTACCTTCAGGGATTTTAATAAATCTAAGAATACTGCTAGCAAAAGAGTTGCTGTCCAAATAGACTGACACACACAGGCCAACGTAGCCTCTAATGACAGAGTAAGATAATGACAGGCCCCACTCAAAATCAGCAGGAAGAGGAAGATCAATCTTGGCAGAGTGAAGGAAAAATGCTGGCTTTCTTCGCGTTAGCTCATCTCATACATATCTAGCTTCGGCAGCTGCCCAGTGCGGCGGTGCTCTGCATTAACTACACAGTGGATCAATAACAATTACACCTTCTCAAAAACATGACACATAGCAGGATTGGGTTGACATTTCACTTAGGCCAACATTGATCTCAGTGCATCTGATTCCAGCCCTAAATTCAAGTCAGGCCTGGGTTTACTTGGAATAAACAGAGTTAAAAACAAAAAAGGAAACCAGCTGCTTGTGTCTGGGTCTAGAAGTAAACAGCACTTCCATCGGCGCAGTTCACATTTTCAATCCACTCTTCTTCCTGTTGCTACCAGCAGTTCTGAAGTTGATCAAAGACTATTTTTTATATGATTTACTCACCGTGACATCAATGTTGATAATATCTCCATCCCGAAGAGGTCGACTGAAACATAAACAGGAAAAAACGGTGATAGACAGATCTCAATAAAAGGGCTATAAAAATAAATACCTAATGACTACTATCACAAACCCAATGAGCTGCAATGATAATTTGGAGTAAAGGAGGAATAAATGGAATAACAATATCTAATCTTTAACTTACGTTAGTCACATCAAAGTTTACAAGAAATATATAGTATGAACATATTGCTATTTGTAAGTCTACTAGTCTTTAAAAAAATGGTACTTATTAGTTACCTTAATTTTGCAAAGAGCCAAAACAGTTGTTAAGTAATGTTTACCTACATTTGGATTTTTACCATTTATATGGTTAAAAATCTAAGGACATTAAAGAAACATTTAATGCATAACTACTTTTTTGGATTAAAGACTGCTTTAACAAACATTAAATGGGGGTATCATGTGCACTTAGAGGCAAAATACTTCAAATTTTTGTTTTAACATAATCAGCTTCAAAAGTTTGCAGGTGGGTTTCAATTAAACAATAGTGTCTTTCACCATATGTTATAGATCTTAGTTTCACGTTTTAGTTTCCAAAGGAACAATATGTTATTAAGCAATGACTACCTGTCAGGAATACCATGACATAGCACGTTGTTTACAGAAGTACAAACAGATTTTGGAAAGCCTCCATAGCCTAGAGGTGAGGGATAGGCATCATGACTGATGATTTCCTGATGAACAAGAGCATCTATCTCTTCAGTTGTCATGTCAACCTAAAATATTAAATAAAGAAATTGTGCAATGACAGCTAAAGACATTTCTTGTATCTATTGACTATGCTTTTAGCTACAGCACTTCCAAGCAAGAGTATATAAATCTACTGTGATAAACTTGTAGTACAAAATGTTAATTCATTATGATTAATATTAAAATCCTAAACTGTGCCTTTTTGATAATCATTTAAGTATATGATGGTGCTATGGACTATTAGGAAATGGAAATTTTAAACTCTTAAGATCCTTCAGATAATTTGTGAGTCACTAAATGACATGACTCCTTTTTAGACTGAACATTTCAAAAATATGTCCTTAGGTAATTCCTTCCTCTTCCTCAATGGTTAGTAACCTGGGCTAACAGAAACATAGAAATAAATACTCAAATGGCTCGTCAGTTTAGATGACAAAGCTTGAAAATTAGGTCAACCTATATCACATTACCTGGGTTTTGCAGCAATGGCATAGAAATTATAGATCATCATGTAAAAAACTGAGTCTGATACATATTTTATAGATTTCATTTTCACTGATCTTGATTTCTTTCATACCTAAATAAGTCAATGTTTTTAAAAATATTTTTCTCTTGAATCCACACATAAAAGAAAAACTATAATCTAGTTTTGTGAGCACATGAAGTATATCTTAAACACATAAATCATGAATAAAATTCTAAAACAAACTTTTATTAAAAATGAACTATTTCTTCAATAATTTTCTGTGTTATTTTATATTCACATTATGTTTAGTTACGTTGCTATAAGAAGAGTATGACCCAGATGGTACCTTAAGTAATTTCATCGTTGAGTCTCACTCCCTAAATTCTGCCCACCTTTTTGAAACTACAGGCCCATATTTTCATTTATGATCCTTGTACAGCAGAGTGTTTCAGATTATTCTGAAAGGACCAAATCTTGTAGTAAGACAGGTGTAACAATTACATTGCTCTATTACCCATAGCTTTGTGTATCTGGTCTGATCTTTCTTTGCAGAGCTAATGCAGGAAAACAGTAGACAAAGACTGAGGCAAGCAACTCTTCAGGCACACGAAGTAATGTGGGGAATAAAAGCATAAACTACAGGCAGGAGGAAGGAGGCAAAAGTCAAAGCCGGCTGCCACTGATCAACTTGCATAGGCTGATTGAGCCCAGAGCATCTCCAGAATTCTATTTAAAATTGAGTCTGGATTTTAAACAATCTCTTGAATACACACATAAAACAATACAATCCCCTTCCTCCCAAGGCTTTACTTAATTAGTAACAAATTACATGTGTACAAAAGAGGAGTTAAAGGGAAAGCGGAAAAATAAGAGGGTTTGTTGCCCCTAATGTAAGTCCTTCTGAGGTTTGGTGAGACGCCACCTTTAAACTCTTCCCAGCCAGGAGGAGGACATGACGGGCCAGCTGACAGGCCTGACGAAGCCCTTGAATCTGATCTTCATTCTTAACTTCTATGCTGTCTCCCCAGTCGGGTACAATGCCTGTCGTCACATAGTCTGGCTTCTTTATGTGCTTGAGGAAAAAGGATTGAAAACGAAGATCAGAACCCAGCGCACGACAATGGGAGCATTTTTTCGGACACAGCCTCCTACTTCATGAAGCTCTGCCCTTCCTGCCGGAGCACCGACCTCCAAAGCCAGCACAACAGACCCTCCAGGCTGCCCCCAGTTCCTTCCCCTGCCCTTTTGAACTTAACATTGCCTGTTAGTGCTGTCTTTGGATGGTCTATTAACCTTACTGTGCTTTGAGTCAAACTGGACTGAAGTAGACTTCTGGTCAAAACAAACAGTAGTTTCTTTTCTGCCTTCTCCCAACCCCGTGAGAAGCACACTGTCATCGATGAAAAATAGCACCAAGCTTCCAAATTGTCAAATAGCTAATTAAGAGCACTTTCATCTTCTTAACACAAAGATAAAATTTATGCAAAGGACAGCTTACAACACCTTCTCTTAATGAATATATGTAAAAGGCTGACTGTCAAGGCTAACGAAGCCTATTACATATACACTTTTCTTGCACTTCACAACTGTACCCAAACTAATAAGGGACTAGAGAATAAAATAAAACAGCTTTTCCCCTTTCTCTTTCTTTTTAAGTACATTAAAATACAGAGTGCTTCTATCATTTGTCAAAAAATAGCAAAGCATCCCCCCAAACTCAAAACATTCACTTCAGATTACCCTGGTAGAACATTCTCCAACACGTATTTAAATCCATGGGCAGTATGCGGAAAATACACACTGTCTCACACACAGAGCTTCTCTCAGTCTCAAAGTTTTGCACAGCTCTTTACAAGCTACTTATGGAAACTGCAACGTAAGTATTGTTGACAGTACCCCGTCAGGCTACACAGGGGATGGGGACAGGGAGCTGAGAGAGAGAACACTATTCAGTTGACATCACAGCAGCTCTGGCAGGGCATTAGGCAGGATTGAAGGACCTTCACCTTTCTCATGTCAGACGGTCCTTTCTGACACAGGTAACGCCACTGCTCAGGTTGCTACAGCTGAGCTCTGGAGGAGCATCTCTCGCCAACAGCTTTCCAACAGTGCCCACAAAAGCTCCCAGTCTCCCCCACAGACTGTGCCCTTGTCTCTGCTTTGTGGTCGGGCCAGGTTACAACTACAGGCAGAAGGGCTATTGGACTATCCCTGAAATTCTAAAACAATACATTCCCCTCTCCAGAGATTTTTTTTTCTTTTCTAACTAAGAAAATACCAGGAACATACTTTGGGCTCTGGTGGCCTGTCTCATCAGCCCTTGCCACAAAACTAGGTCACTCACCTTCAGGAAGTATAATATACTTAATATGGGTTCAGAGTAAAAAAATGCATAAAGGGGAAAGCAGGTGATTTTTGTGACAAATCTGAATTTCCTTCAGCTATTCTTGTTCTTCCTAAATAACCCGCACACCTCCTTTATATTGCATTAAAAAAAAAAGGATTGATTGCCTTTCCATAGAATTGTAATCTCTAGAAAAAAAGTCAAGAATGCTGAGACAAGATGTTTTCTTTAATTTACTGTAAAGGAGATTCAAAGACAGCAGCATTAATAACATGAAGAGCAAAAGAGCAGGCTTTAGGAAAAAACATCTAGTGTATTAGTTTCAAGTAATCTCTCTTGAATGATTCCAGTGTTATAGTCAATTTTTTTCCTCAAAAAAACTACATACATGTAGTTTTATCTTCATGTTAATATAGAAAATTGTATGATAGAAATTTTAATTCTAAATAAGATAAGCAATTATAAGCTCAGCTCTCTATTTTAAAAAATTAACATTATAGAACTGCAGGATGTTAAAACTTCTCAAATGACAATTTAAAATCACAAACCAAGTTTAAAATTATGATTCAAATAGCTTAGAAATCAAACGTGCAAAAATATTTGATTGCTTCTGCAGCTAACCTTTATCTTGGCTGGAAAAAGCAGCAGATAATAGGTGATACAGTACCTTAGGGACTGGATGAGCTGAAGAAACTGCAGCAGGCAAAACTATACTGTGTGAAATATCTCTTTGTCTCCGGAAAAAGAAATTTCTTCTTTGTTGACTGCTTGACTGCTTGTGTAAGTAGATATGATTGAGTGGTGAAGAGAAGATTCTATGACAACCTAGGAGCAGAAAGAGACATGTTTTAAGTGAAAAAACACCTAACATAGTGCTACATTTTAAGATGTTGTGTTGTTGCCTATTAAATCATTATTCTAATCCTTTACTGGCTCAAAGAGGAAAAGCCCCAAATAGAAAGAAAAGCAGTGGCATTCTCAGTTCTAATAAAATAGTAGCACGGCATATTTATTAGCTAATACTATGTTTACATAAATGTTTGACAATGGAAAACTCTAATGGGAAATAAACATATAGAAACATCTGCTGAGCACCAGGTCTGTAAAAAGAACCATTTCTGCTGTGGTACCTTACGCAGCAATGTCCTGGATGACCTGAAACTCGGGGCACTGTTTGGGTGGCTTTTCATTCTTTAAAGCCATGAAAAATCATGGACAAATTGCCAGCTGCACTTTTTGCCCTCGATCTGATTACTACTCTGTGTTAAGTTCATGTGCAGTGAGGCATTATACTGAAATTCATTGTGATGAATGCTCAAGTCAAATAAAGACTAGATAGCAAAAATGTAGGGTGTATCCCTGAAAGAAAATGAATATAGGGTCCTAAATTACCCACAACAGGAATTTTGAAATATCTATCAACATTTTAAATGCACACATTCTTTGACTCAGCAATTCACGCTCCTAAGACTTCACCTTGCAGATATTATACAATGACGGATATATGAAGGTGAACCCTACTGCAGCATTGTTTGTGGTAGGAAAAGTGAGAAATAGCTCAAATGTCCATCAGTAGGGGACTGGTTAAATATATTATGGTATATCTACACAACTATTGACCTATTAAAGAGAATAAGCTAAGTCATCTCTAAGTATTGATATGGAAAGAGGTCACAGTATATTGCTAAGAAAATAGCAAATACTGAACATTACAGGGTGGGGCAAAATAGGGTTACAGTTGTTCGTGTGGAAAATAATACAATAATTAATAAATAGTAATACAAGATAAACTCTGCTTGGCATACTCACAACTGTGATCCTACTTTTGCCCCACCTTGTATTTATAAACTGCCCATTAATGTAAAAAGAGCTTAGACATTTATATAAGTTTAAATATAACTATAATATTTCTGAAAATTGCTATTCATCAATAGTGATTATTTCTGGGACATATGATTGAGGCTGGGTATGAAGACTTCTTGAATCATTTTATTTTCTTCTAAACTGTTAGATTAAAAAAAACACACATTTACTTGCATAACTTTTATAATTAAAACAGTAGTTTTGGAAATCCCCAACATATCATAATTGTATATCAGGGGTTGGCAAACTATAGCCCAAGGCCAAACCTGGCCTGTTGCCTGTTTTTATACAGCCCACCCGCCTGAAAGTGATTTTTATGTTTATAAATGGTTGCAAAAATCAAAAGAAAAATAGTGTTTTGTAATGTATGAAATTATATGAAATTCAAATTTCAGTGCTCCTAAATAAAGACTTATTGGAACAAAGCTACCTTCATTTGCTTTCAATTGTCTATGGCTATTTTTGAGCTACAGGGGCAGAGTTGAGTAGTTGTGACAGATCTGGCCCTTTACAGAAGTTTGCCTACTCCTGATCTAGAGCACTGGTTCTTAAAATGTGGTACCCAGACCAGCAGTTTCAGCATCATCTGAAAATGATGCAAATTCTTGGACCCCTCCTCAAACTACTGATTCAGAAACTCTGGGATAAGGCCAGCAATCTGTGCTTTAACAAGCCCTCAGCGCGATTCTGATGCACACACAAGTTTGAGAAGTATTGGCCTAGCAACCTTACAGCTATGAAACATAATAAAACACCAATTGCAGATGAGTACTGGCCCCAAAATCCATGATCTCTAAGTGATTTGGAAAAAGGCATGGGATGCAAACAAAGCCCAATGGTCAGTGATTGAGTGTCTTAAGTTTTACTCAATTATATTATTCCATAAAGTTCAGTTTAATATTGTTGAATTAAACTTACAGAGGTGTTTTGGGTATTATTTTAAATTAGTGGCCCAGTGCATGAAATTCGTGTGTGTGTGTGTGGGGGGGGGGGGGGGGCGGAGAGAGTGTCCCTCAGCCTGGCCTTTACCCTCTCCAATCTGGGACCCCTCGAAGGATGTCCTGCTGCCAGTTTACAGGGATTGGGCCTAAACCTGCAGTCGGACATCCCTCTTGCAATCTGAGACTGCTGGCTCCTAACCACTCACCTGCCTGCCTGCCTGATTGCCCCTAACCACTCTGCCTGCCGGCCTGCTCATCCCCAACTGCCCCCCGCTGCCAGCCTGCTTGCCCCCAAATGCCCCCCCTGCCAGCCTGCTCACCCCCAACTACCCCCGTGCCAGTGTGCTCGCCCCAACTGTCCCCCCCCCCACACACCGCTGGCCTGCTTGCCTCCACCTTCCCTCCCCACTGGCCTGCTCACTCCAACTGCCCCCCTGCTGACCTGCTCACTCCAAACTGCCCCTCCCCCCCCCACTGTCCTGATCACCCCCAACTGACCCCCACTGATGGCCTGATCATCCACAACTGCGGTCCCATCCTGGCCTGATCACCCACAACTGCCCTCCCGTCTTGGCCTCTAACCACCTGTACCTCAGCCCCGCCACCATGGCTTTGTCCAGAAGAATGTCTGGAAGGTCTCCTGGAAGGTCTCCCAGTCTAATTAGCATATTATCCTTTTATTAGTATAGATAATTCCAAATACCAGACAAAATGTCACTTTAAAAAAAGTAGCCTGAGGTATGTACATATTCTCTCTCTAAAGCTTGTATTGTAAAGGATAATATTCCCATCACTATTCCAAGATTGTCAAGTGGTATATGGGTGTCAGGGTAGTACCCCAGGAAAAGCAGATGATTAGAAAACAGCAGCCTAGAATTTCATCTCAGCTCTACCACTTGCTAGCTGTGGTCTTGAGCAAGTTTCTTCTTTTGGGTCTCAGGAGAGAGTGAACTGGAATACAATATGTGAAAGCACCTTGCATTTAGTAGCTGCCCAATAAATGATAGTTTCTTCAAGAACACTTAAAAAGTAAAGAAAGAAAACACAGACTCCACTACGGCTTCTAATACTGAGCACTAATGTGTGAACGTATGCACTTAACGTACATTAGCTCATTAATCTTCTGAGAACCCTATGAGTTGTACACTGTTATTACTCCATTCCACAGCTGAAAATAGTGAGGCACACAAAGGTAAGTCAGGGACATGCAGTTAGTGCCAAAACTGAGGGGAAGCAGGTCAAATTGCTCCCACAAAGTATATTACTTCTCTTACAGGCATGAGAAAAAATGAGCTAATATACATGGAAACACCCAGAAAGTGTGAAAGGCACCATAACACTATTAAAAGTTACCACCATAACACTATTAAAAGTTAAGTTATTTTTCTGAAAGTGGTTATGGTTTGACCTAATCCACTCACTCTCTTAAGACAAGCTCCCTTTGTTGACCAAACACATGATTCAGTGGGAAGTTAGTTGGGCTTTCTGGGGCTATGGAATGGAAAATCTGGGTCCCAGCTACAGCAAACACTCAGGTGGAACAATCTATGACCATGGGCCCATGAACTACATTGGTAGGTCGGACCAAAGACATACTTTTCTGAGGAAAGCATGTATGTGTTAAGATTACTATGAATAATGTCAACAGTGATAGAAATGGTAACAATAATAGTGATTAACATTAAAGGGCCACATTCTTTGAGTAAGCACAGTGCTAGGTGCTCAACATACATTATCTCTAACCCATCTGTCAGGCGGGCAGGCAGCTGTTGATGTCATTATTTTACAGATGAGGCTCAACCTGTGGTGATGGGTCAATGGCTGGCCCTGCCTCAGGTCCTCAAAGTCCAAGTCCAAGGCTGCCTGCCACTTCAAGCTGCCTTTTAGCAATGTGCAGGGGCTCTAGTAGCTAATGCTTTGCTTTACATTATGTTTTTTAAGGGAATGGATTTTGAGGAAAGTTTTTTTTTTTTTTTAATCATGAAAAACTAAATATCATGGGATCAGCCAACATTCAGAATAAAGGTACTTTTCATGAAAATTCTTACAACTGACCTAATTGAGAAACACTGTGCTAGTGAAAATAGCGTGAGCTTTGAAGTCAGACGGGTCTGAGTTACCAAACCTTCTGAGCCTCTTTCATCACCATTATAAAGAAATAGCATTGCTTTTCTCACCACTGGGCTGTTATGTGCATTAGCTGAGATAACATATGCTGTATACTAGTATGTAAGCCATCTATAACAGGTAGGTGCTCCACAAATGTTAATTTCCTTTCTCTTCTCAACTATTTGAAATGTTTACCTGTGGACCTCTGAATTTATTTATTCTTTTATTTAACAACGACTCACTGAGCTCCTCCTATATGCCACGCTGTGGACGCAGGGAGAACAATGTGACAAAGTCCTGCTCTTGTGGAGCTTATATTCTGTGGTGGGATGCAGACAAGAAGCAAGCCAACAGACACAGATTATATCAGATGGTGATATACATGAGGAAAAACGGGCCAAAGTAACGCAGCACTGCTTAGTAAAATGAGGGAGCTGGGCTTCATGATCTTTGAGGTCCCTTTAACTCTGACATTCATGCCTTCATTCAGCAGCATTTGATTGTCATGCTACATCCCAGGTAATGGGATGATGTAGAGTCTGATCAATTTTAGGACTCATGAAGATTTTGTTCAATGTGGCTGATAACACAAAAGAGAGCTCATCTTTATCAGTATTATCAAGTTCAAGTACACAGTCATTATAGGGGAATCCTTTCTATGTACTTAAAACATGAAGGATGAAGTCATCAGGCCTCCACTAGAATATCTGGGTGAGACTTTTGAGACATTCACTTCTAGGATGAACAGTGCTGTCAATGTACCTGTTCTGCCAAATTATGTGCTCACTGCCCAAAAGATGCAGGCACATCCACACGTGACACACACTGGGAACACAGGCTGAAAGTATCTATCCAATTTGTTGACAATTATGGTTCTGCAGTGCACTCGGCAATTCCAGTTTCATAAGGTACTTTTTTATTTGAAGTAAAATCATTTCTTTTAACCTAATAAAAAGACAGTCTATAAATGTTGTTATAAGTAATAGGATAATAAGGTACCATACAGTGTTTATTCCACTATTCATTACAAACTTAAAAAAAAAAAATCTAGTGTTTTCAAAAATGAAATGAAGAAATGGGGTTAGGTCAATACATGCCTTTTGAAGAAAATGGTCCTCCAATTATCATGGCCAAAAAAAGGGAGAAGGAAAGATCCTCAACTTTATCTTATTGTAATTAATAAATAGTAATTAACAAATTTTCTAAATGCAGAGTGAGCAAAATTAAAATCCCCAGACCCAATGATATTCACAGTCACAGGTTAACCAAACTGCAGAGTCTACTACATATCATTCTAGAAAAGGTTTTTGAGTTTCCTGTATATTTCCTTTCTTTATAAAAGCACTGCTTTGTACACCTAAAACCAATACAATGTTATATGTTAATTATATAGGATTTTAAAGATAAATACATAAAAGTGTTGCTGATACCTTCTAATAACTACATCCAACTCCCAACTGGCTACCTTCAATGTTACAGCTACTTTGATTCACGATGTCTATCATCAGAGGCAGGAACACCAGCCAGGTTGTCATCAGCCACAGGGATGGTCTCTCTGTCTCTGGGCATCATTGTTTTCTCAGGACCCACAGCACACCCTCTTCGTTAAAGCTATTTTAGAGAAACAAGGTCCAGGAGAGTACTAGTTATTGCAAGAGGCAAGTTGACTAATCTGAAGTTTAGGAGACACTGGTAGAAAACCATCAGAAACCTCAGGAGAGTAGGAGAGCCCCAGATCCATAAGACGCTGTTTTGGACTAATCTGATCTTAAAAGACATGATCGTAGTGAGTGCTGTTACTGTTGATTATGTAACAGAAACTCTATGTAGGGTTTTCTTAGGCAGTAAATCTATATGTTATTTGTTATGGACACTAGAATATTTACTGTTATCAAAGGTAATAACAAGAATTATTTTCACTGTTACAAAAATTCTATCAGTGCCTAGTTGGAGCTGAAAGTTGAAAATTACAGGCAACTGCTTCTTTCACATCATGGAGGAGCACACTGTGTGGCCTAAATGTCTCCTCAAATTGCTATATGTCCTCTGGATCCTGCAGCACATTTTTAATATTTTAACTCTGTATTTGCAATAAAATCTAGGTTATGATTTTAAATATTTTTATATTTGGTAATAGTATCAATTGCTTAAAGCTGCATTTTATTTCCCTTTACAGATTAGGTCTGAAAGGTGGGGTTAAAGAATTCAATATGGCGGAGGGAGGAATGCATTTTAAATAACTTATGTTGCTACACAAACATGCCCTATATTTACTGGCCTCTTATTCAGGGTCCAGTTTAATTGTTATCTGCTCACGCATTCTATGCCACATAATGAAACGCTTCCATTTCACCCACTGAACCCTGGGTTTTTATGTGCACCTCTACCAATGACCCTTAATTAAGCCGATTTTACCCTTGAAAATGTGAGTTTTCTTTTGGTCAACAAGTATTTTTAAGAGAGAGGTCTGAATGAACTTTCAAAGAGGCATTTAAAATGTTTACTTTAAGCAGTTGTAAAACTGAACAAAAGTATATTTGTACTCAAGTGTGGGCTACCAATACCTATATTTTTCATTGTACATTTCCAGAGAAGCACTTTCACCCTGCAGCGTGCCATCAATTCCCAGTTATGTTACATTTCAGAGGTATCAAATATCTGAGTAGAAAACAACAGGATACAATAGCCTGTATACTTTACATTAGCCAACAATGTCAACCAGAGATAATGCGTAATTTAAAAGACACCTGTAAAATGTCTTACTGAATATATTTTTTCATAATGATCAGCAAATGCCAAAGCCTAGTAACAGACCTATTATTTATAGCATATCAACATCTAATTGATTTTACAAATGGAGGCAATTATTTTGGATGAATGGAGGAATGCTTGCCAGACTTAAATGATTTATGATTATCAAGAGAGAAAACAACAATGTTTTGCTAATTCATTTTCAAATACAGCTTTTACACTCATTGATAACTTAAATTTTAAACCAAATGATTTGCTTAAATAATACATTAACTTAAAGAAAAGCAAACTGAGATATTTTTAACTGTTTAGAAATATTGCTTCCTACAGTAGGCTCAGAAGGGACTGCATCATAGAAATACATTTTCAAGGCAGATTTAGAACCACAGAAAGATCACACTTCATGAACGCTAACCAATTACTCAGAGCAGGAGCTCAGGCTGATACAGCACTGTGTGCTTCACGTTCGAACGAGAACAGTGCACATACACCCAGGCCTCATATTTCTTGACTAAAACACTGTTTGCTCCATAGGTTTGATAATTTGCACAAATGTTGCAAAAGGAAAATTAAATAGTCTGCATCATTTGATATAACTCTCACTGATTTTTTTATAATCTAGTACTTAGATACATGTTTCAAAAGTAAATGAGAAGATTGAAGGTTCCTTCGCATTTTAAGGAAACTATAAAGCAGAAGAGAAGCTCACGTTTCATAAGAAATAACCTGTGCATTTGTTGAAGAAAAAAATTTAAAAAACCAGCTAGGGGAATGCCCCAGGCTGAAGCAGACACTGATTGGGCAAAGCTAAAGGACAAGAGCCCTTGAAACTAAACAAAAGCAAATTCATTCTGTTGACAGATGCTGATTACATCAAAGCAACAAGGAACTCCCACAACTCCAATTTTTTAAAAAACAATATCTTTCTACAATCTACACAATAAGGACAAAGTAAGTTTTTAAACCAATCATCATAAGCACCATTAAACTTGTTTTTTGAAAGTTTCAGTTCAGTTGAAGACTATCCGGGTGTCTTTTTTAGCTATGAGCTTCTCCAAACAGTGGTTTATTCATTCCCATGGACATGTCTGGGGAGCCAAGCTGGCCATGCCATCAACCCTTTCCTTCCAGGGGTTAACTGCTCTGGCTGCCAAATAAAATACAGAGCGAGCCATGTAATTATGGAGACAGTCAAAGGGCAGGCTCTATTTTGAAATCTATTTGCACAGACAAGGTCTTCCAATTGAGCTTACAGGAAACAAGCTGGTAAAGAGCCTCCTTCTCCCCAGATGCTTTCCACACTTTTTCTCCAATTCAGGAAATCATGGATATGGACACCATACACCATTGCTTCCTGGATTTCAAGCTAAGATGCCATTAAAAGGAGAGGAGTGGATCTGTTTCGCAAACCCATAAAAAACATTTCCCCCCCCTAATTAACAGCATTTGGCAACAGCCTCTGAATGATAAAACCACAGTGTTTATTAAACAACATTTATAAAGAGGATGCAGGTCCAGTTGTTATGTAGGTATTAGAAAACAAATAATTTTCTTTAATGCTCAAAATAAAGCACACAGTTGAGTCTAAAGTATACTGGCATAAAAACTTATCTGAAAGATTCGATTTGACAACCAAGAGTATTGTCCTTGAAGTTTTTTTTATAGCTAAGACTGTTAAAACAGTAACAAAGACTTCACATAAGTAAAAAAGAAATGTGTAAAATATTTTAAGTGACAAAAAAAAATCACAAGTCACTTTTATGCTGAAACATAAAAATTTGGTGTAGTGGCTGAAAGCTCTAAGTTTGCATTATCTGTGAGACCTCATCATTTTCATGTTAAAACAGGATTGGGCCACTACCACTAGAAGTAAGTAGTCAAATGAAGAGATAGTAGTCTTCACCACAGATCTAGCCTGTGAATGTCAGAACTCATCATCAAGCGGTAGAGCAGAGCCTGGGAGTCCTGGTTCTAGAGAAGATGCTGGGAAGTCAGCCACTTCTGGGGAGAGGAAGGGCGGTGGCCTGAGGGCACTCTCTTCCAATAATAACAACATTCAAGAATGATACCCAGGTCATGGCAAAACATGACCTTCCCCAAGGCTACATCAGGAAGTTGGCTCCACACTACATCCCTCCTCCTTTTTAAAATTCATCAGTAGCAACTGATATAGTATAACATCAGTGACAAGTTCAGAAAGGGTTTAGAAAAATACTTCTTTGCTTCTTTACAAAAGCTAATTGGATGATATGTGATGGTTCATTAAGGTACAACACTTGCACCCAAGGATCTATGATTGAAACAAAAAGCAGTCCCCCTTTCTTGGGAGACAAAAACCCTCCACCTACTCTAGAAACACAGATTAATAAATATACCTACTTAATAAAGTAGACTCATGTTTGTGAGCCTAGGAAAAAATTTCTTTGGGCTGGTCCAACCACAGCTGGGGAGGGGTGTGTCAATGATTTCAGTAAAAACTCAAAATCTAAAATTAAGAGCAGATCATTTGGTGAATAGGTGGAAGTTCATAGAAATGATTAATTTGTGAAGGAAAATAGAACTACTGTATGAAATTTATCCACTTAGAATTAAAATGTTTACTTCAAAATTTAAATATAAATTTATCTTTATAATCATAAAATATTGAGTCACATTGAAATAGCATATGCTTAGAAAATCCTATTGTCTCTCAGCTAAAGTTTAGAGAAAAGCAGTTTTTAGCACTTCAACAATACATATACTCAGGCACTTCGTGGACAAAGAAATATTGTATTCTCCTAGGGGAAATAAAGGAGCTGTTTATTAGGGCTATGGTTAAAATGTAATAATTCATTCTAGTTGAGCCCTGTGAAAATGTCATCAAAATATCATTTTCTTTGCCAGATTTTCTGGATGCCGCAATATCATTTAACTACAGAATAAAAGACAAGCTCTGATCAGAGCAGAAGTTCAACACCAAAATGAACTAAAAGCAAATGTCGTTCCATCAAAGTAACAAAAAAGAAATTTACACAGTCCTGAGACCCAGAGAACGCACACTTCTAGGTTAGCACAGAACATCTGGCAAACTTCAACTTTCCAAAGTCTGAAAAAACCCCCCACACATTCCTGTTACCTCACACACTTTGGTTAAAAATGAAAAATTTTTATTCAAGCATATAAATGAGAGTCAGAAAGAGCAATTTCACAGAAATCACACATGGCGCCCAATTTTAGAGAAAATTCATATAAAATATAAATTTAAAATAATTGATGTAGTAAGAAAGGTACTTTAGTTATTTTCTCAAAAGCCTATTCACAAACACTACTTTCATGTACAATACTACTCAAAATATTAGTAATTTGGATATAAATCTCCAGTGATAGAAGACATTGGGACTTTTAGTATATGATCAAAGTAACAGCTTTAATATGAATATTTTTCAATTGTATTAAAGCATTTGAAAAGAGTGTAATTTTAGTCTTCATCTTACAATAGTGTCAACTGAATTCTACATGCAACATGCTCGTTTTGTTAGATGTAGTTCTTTTTCTCTTCCCCCCTTCTCTTTTTATGAGCCATTTAAAGTTATTTAGGGAAACAATTAGTAAAAATAGCTCAGAGCTTTGACCAAATTGCAATATCAATACAAAAAAAAAAAAAATCTACCATCTTAATATTTTTCTGAGAATGTTTTCACTGTACAACTTCAAGTGAAAGGCATGAAATAAAAAGAAAACATATGAATACAAATCCTAAAGTTGTTATGACAATTGTGGGAGTTTTGTCTCTGCCCTGTAACCAGGCAATAGAAGTAATAGATAGGTAGGTAGGTAGGGAGGTAGGTCAATAATCACAACCTGAAATGAGAAAGCCAAAGCTCTAGGAAAACAATACATTTCCAAGATTCTGCAGTTGTGATTACATAGATTAAAGACAAAAGAAGCTGAGATCATGCATCAGGGCATTATTTTCACAAGAAAAATAAAGATAAAATACACAGTAGCTTCTTTAGCAAAAGATAAAGTTCCAAATGACCTGAAGGCAGCTTTTCTTTCTCCTACTATTTTTTCCTTTTTATTGAATTTATTGGGGTGATGCTGGTTAACAAAACTATATAGGTTTCAGGTGCACAATTCCATAACACATCATCTGTACACTGTATTGTGTGTTCACCACTCCAAGTCAAGTCTCCTTCCATCACCATTTATCCCCCCATACCCTCCTCCCCACACTCCCCTCTACCCTCCCCCAGGCAATCCCCACACTCTGAAGGCAGCTTTTTGGACTGATGTACTCATGTTGCCACAAATAATTTTATATTCAATGCAACTGTGTAGACTTAGTTAACCACGTGAATAAATAATCACTCCATAGCTTTAGGCATGAATGCAAAAAGTGCAGTGTATTAAAATGGTGCAGGCTTAAAAGAAGAGTCCCATAGAAGCCTGTTTACAAACTGGCCCTTGTATTTTTTTTTTTTTCAGATATGGACACTCAACTATAAATCCATTAATTTTTGTACTAAAGATTAAAAATTAAAACCACTACTGTAGCTAACAAAACATGTACTCTTTAACTGTACAAGGCACGCTGCCTCTCATAACTGAAAACACAATTTTACTTGAAAACCTTAGCTGACCAAGATTATTCACACTTGGTGAAATGAGAAGTTCATCATCTCATTTTTATATTAAAATCTTCAACATAACCACAATACTGAAAGATTTGATGTATATAATATGTGAAACATGTTTATTGTCTAATGTGAGGTGTATTGAACATTTTTTGAACTATACTCCTACCAGAGTGTTAAAAGAAAACCAATCCCAAAATATCTAGATAAAACATAGCCAATTTGGAGGTAAAAAGAAGAAAATATTGTGGAATTTAAAACACTTTTATATTTTGCTAGTAAATGAAATTTTCCTCCAAAAATGTGCCTTCCTAATTATATTTACTTGAGTTCTTGCTTAAATTGGTTTTTCTGGTACTAGTTGGTTTACTTAGACAAGTTAGTTAAGCTCTCTAAGCCTTAGTTTCCTCATCTGTTTACAGGAATTACCTTTTTCGCAGGATTGCTATGATAATTGTATGACATGAGGCATGGAAAGTGGTACAAGGTAAGCACTGGATAAATGATAAATATGATCATTGGTTGCCCCACTGTGGGAGAAGGTCACTCTAAAAAGGACTAATCAGTGGGGAGAAACCAGCTGAATTTCGAACTGTGCTTTGGCTAATTCACAAAGTAAGTACTTCACAAAGCTGCTACTTAAAAAACACATCATACAAAGCACTGGGCCTTTCCTACCTTCATCACAGGACCACCCTGATGATCAAATGAGATTGCAGATGTATAAATACTTTACAAACTAGACAGCATCTCATGATTGTAGTGTACAGAGAGAATGCTTAAATGCAATAGGACAAATTATGCTCAACCCAATTTTGACTATTTTCTGAGAGTTCTTGGTGGGGCCTTCCTAAAATTCTGATGGCTAATTGTGAGGTCTAAGGAAAATCTCTTCTTCCACTCAGAGTCATCAAAGACCCCCACTTTCCTCAAGAATTATATCCTTCCTATGCAGAATAGCTTTTATATTTGTGCAAAGTGTGGGATGGGAGAAATCACATTATAGAAAGATTCCACTTAGCAGTAAGACATTCCCTATAAAGCTCACTATCAAAATTTTAAGGATTAGATCGGAATACTACCATTTTATTATGCTACTAAATAATGTTTAATCAATGTGCTTATTCATAAGCTGTTCTGTAATTCTTGGTAACCTCAGTAACTTAAAGTTTGTAAGAATTTAAACATATTTGTCTCAGTGTGTAACTATTTAATAGAAATATTCTAGCGCTTACCAAACCTTATTGTTTTAACGCACCAAGAAGTCTTTTTTGCATAAAAATTTCTGTTTATTAAACAGTGATACAGGAAGAACTTATTTACATTTCTAGCATTACCAACATACATAATTTATGACAAAAAAAGGCAA
Organism: Plecotus auritus; assembly: GCF_963455305.1. Taxonomy (NCBI): domain Eukaryota; kingdom Metazoa; phylum Chordata; class Mammalia; order Chiroptera; family Vespertilionidae; genus Plecotus; species Plecotus auritus. The sequence continues at coordinate 48,414,709 of NC_137776.1, forward strand.
GCACTCCATAAGAAATGCTCAATCACTGTCAATCACAATATACATAAACCAAAGCAAATCGTGTGAACTGTATTAAATTCAGCTGAACACAGAACTGCCAACAGAACAAACAAAAAAACAAATAATTATCAGTGACTCAGAGACCTATTTACAGGACACACAAAATAACTTGAAAAGGGGTAACCATGGAAACTTGATAACCTAAATTCAGTGCCTTGAAATTTTGCATTTATTTAAAACACTGTTTAAATGACGTCTTTACAAGATTTAAATATTTCAAAAGTAGTCAAAGCTTATCTTTGTTATCTGATCATTGGTCAAAATAGTTTCAACTATAAATTAGCTGTCTTTAAAATTATTCAAGGACCAATTTAATGAAACCATGATAAAAATGTCAAGCCATTTTTTTCTAATTTTTCAGCAAACTATTATTTTAAGAATTGAAAAACTGAACTATACACAATAAATCCCACAGTAATCAAATAATATTAAATCACACTTTGACATAAAGACTTTTTAAAACTCACACTGTTGCATGCAACCACCCCCACTTCCTCTAATTAACAACTAAAGCTATTAGCTGTTTCAATTTAGAGGTGATTTTCACTAACAATTACCATTTGAATAGTTTAATATTTAATGCTGTAGTCAGTCCTAGTGTCTTATATTTCATTTCATAAGCTACATTAGTAAAACATTATTTTGTAGTTCACTGGCTCCCACACTTAAGATGTGATGTTCAGTGTGTATTTCATTATGTAGATGAGCAATGGATGTTGTTTGACATGATTTAAATGGGTCAACAGTATTTTCCTAGTCACATTAATCATTCAGACAGCTAGAATGAAAAAAAAAGGCCTTGAAAACTAAAACTAGAGAATCTATTCACACAAATGACACTCACCATTGGCGGGTTATCTAGGGATGTGGTTAAGGAGAAGGAAGAGTTGCAGACTTGGAACACATGTTTCATTATTTATTCGGAAACCACTTCAAGACCATAGCTCCATTTTTGGAATCCAAGTGAACACCCACAGGGACAGATTTCTGAGATATTAAAGTGTAACTTTAAAAAAAGCATTAGATAGAAATCTATAAAAACTTTTCATTGGAGAAGAATAACATTGGGGGAACCCAGCTCCAAATGAGACTGGGTCCCAAGGGTAGGGTCAGCCGTATAGTTTCTATAAAAATATACTGTGCACAGATGAGGATGCAGTCCTCACTCTGGACAACCATCTTGTCTTGCCTGCTGATGGCTCCTAGAAAGTAAGGAAGAGAAAGGGAACAAGAATAAGCAGAACCAGCCTTTGGAAAGAGCTGCAGGTCACATGGATTCAGCCCTGAGTCAACAACAAAGAATCTGATGAGGAACATGGAAAGCAACAACATGAACTCCCTTTCCTTGCATTGTCATGACTGACTTTCCATTGGGTCCGATTAAGGGATGATTTGGTCTACATAGCCAGGCAACATGCCAGAGTCATATTCTGCACAACCATCCTACCACATTGTCTGTTCCATATGATTTATGTACTTTCTAAAAAACGAGTATGGCAATGACATATAGTCACATTCCTCCCAATGGAAGCTCTTTATTGGTTTTTTGGCAGCTGGGAAGGAGACGGTGTCAATCATAAAGTTTTTCATTCTGAATCCTGAAAGATCATCCTCTCAAGTGAATGTGCTCCTCCCTCTCCTGAAACCACACAGAATGAGCCAAAGTCCACAAGAAGACCATGTTTTATTTTCCTGATTATGAAAATAGATATCAGATATTTTTATAAAATACTGAGAAAGCAGCCGAAACCAGTTTGGCTCAGTGGATAGAGCGTCGGCCTGTGGACTGAAGGGTCCCGGGTTCGATTCCGGTCAAGGGCATGTACCTTGGTTGCGGGCACATCCCCAATGGGAGGTGTGCAGGAGGCAGCTGATCGATGTTTCTCTCTCATCGATGTTTCTAGCTCTCTGTCCCTCTCCCTTCCTCTCTGTAAAATATCAATAAAATATATTTAAAAAAAAATACTGAGAAAGCAGAAACAGTAAATAGTAAAAAAAAAAAAAAAAAGTAAAAATCTTCCTCAATTGATTACTGTTGACATTCAGCAAATACACTTTAGAACATTTCTCTATGTATCCACTATTATTATATTTTATAGAATATTAATTTATCATATTTTATACATATTCAATTTATACATGTAGTTTCATTAAACTGTTATTTTTTTAAAAATGTATTTTATTGATTTTCCACAGGGAGGAAGGGAGAGGGATAGAGAGTCAGAAACATCGATGAGAGAGAAACATTGATCAGCTGCCTCCCACACACTCCCCACTGGGTATGTGCCCACAACCAAGGTACATGCCCCTGACTGGAATCAAACCTGGGACCCTTCAGTCCACAGGCCGATGCTCCATCCATTGAGCCAAACCAGTTAGGGCTAAACTGCTATTTTGAAAGTAATTAATTTCTCTCACCAATATATGAAAGACATGTGTCTGTAACAAACAAATATAGATCTGCATGATCCTTTTTAGGCCTATTGGGTTGTTTTAGTGGCTTCATAGTATTCCTTTACATGGATGGGTCATAAAATACTTTATTTAACCAATGATAAACATTTAGGCAGGTTATTTTTAAGTTTTTTTTCCTTGCTTAGTATACTTTTTACAAATACAGCTGCACATAGGACCTATTTTTCTTTTCAGTTTAAATTCCTAGAAGTAGAATTCTTTGGGTTAAGAAATATGTAAAATTTTGACATATTTGCAAAGCTACTCTCCACAAAACAACCATTTTTATTCCCAATGGTGCCTATTTCCCTACACCCTCATGAATATTAACACCAGTCTTATAAATGAAAACTGGTATCTCACTTTTACTTATTTTTCTTCAGATACTGCTGAGGTTGAGGATCTTCCCTTTACTTACATATTTATATTCTTTTGGGAAATCTCTACTTAGGCCTCTTGGGTTGTTTTTTACTTGACTTAATCTTAAGAGTGCTCTGTGAATTTATGTACTATATTGTTTCAAATATTATTTTTCAGTTCTCCATTTGCATTTCAACTGTATTTAAAGTGTTTTGAGCCATATAATTGGGTTCACATTAAATTTATGGGTTAATCTAGGGAGAATATGACTTTAAAATAGTTGTTTTATTTAAGAGGTAAGTTCACATTTACTGCAGTATTCTTTTTTTTTAATTTTTAAAAAAAATATATTTTATTGATATTTTACAGAGAGGAAGGGAGAGGGATAGAGAGTCAGAAACATCGATGAGAGAGAAACATCGACCAGCTGCCTCCTGCACACCTCCCACTGGGGATGTGCCCGCAACCAAGGTACATGCCCTTGACCGGAATCGAACCCGGGACCCTTCAGTCCGCAGGCCGACGCTCTATCCACCGAGCCAAACCAGTTTCGGCAACTGCAGTATTCTTAATATCCTTCTGTGGAGGTCTAATGTTTTCTTTATATAGGTCCTACATTTCTTATTATTTATTTATTCCTAGGTATTTTATATTCTTGACTTCTTTATAAATGGGATGTTTTCCATTATATTTTCTGCCTAAATATAGGACAGTAATCTTAAACTTACTTAAGTTTACAGCTTAATAGTTGCCAGCCTTCTGAATAAGGACTCTGTATAGCACTAGTTCCTAGGACCCTCTTGCACTCAGCTTGACTTCCCCCTAGAAAGAGCAAGAAGTCTTAAAGTTGTAGAAGGACAGGGGGATTCTCTCCCTATTGCTTCCTTTGAGCAAATGCTCTCCTGATGTATTTTTCTTCATGAGTTTCAGAATACTACTTCTAACTCCACCTACAAGTTTGGAAAATCACTATGCCAAACAGCTGACAGGAAAAAAAAAAGACTAATTTTTTTGAATTAAAATATCTGATGCATAGATAATAGCATGGAAGAGTTTGTTATATCCTTTTCCCTATATTTAAAATTTTCAATAATAAAAAGTTTTAAAAGTATTTGATTTAGCACTAAAAACAGTATAATCTGGTACGCTGTTTATACGTGAAAAACCAAAGCATTTAAGATGAACATTGAGCCCAGCCAGTGTGGTTTGGTGGTTGAGGCGTGGACCCATGAACCTGGAGGTTGAGGTTTGATTCCCAGTCAGGGCACATGCCGTGGTTGTGGGCTTGATCCCTAGTGCGGGGCTTACAGGAGGCAGCCAATCAAGGATTCTCTCTCACCACTGATGTCTCTATCTCTTTATCTCTCTTCCTTCCTCTCTCTGAAATCAATAAAAATGTATTTAAAATGAGCATTGACCTGCAGTTGCAGTTGTTCCTAGGCTGTAAGCTAGGACTAGTACTTCTTGATGGTGGAACTATAAAGTTATTCACACAGTTCTAATTTGCAGTTCACAGCTGTGAAACTCCTGGGGCCCAGAGTTTTAGCTGCTCATATACTGTGCAAGTCAAACTCCTGAAAGTACACTGGAGCACAGGAGATCACAAGGCACGTAATTGTTCTGAGTGCAGTCTGATGTAAGGTGCCAGCTGGGATGTAAAAAGTGTTTTGGGTTGTCTATCATGGTGATGTACAGACAGGCAGCAAGTCTTCACAGAAGGTCAACGCTATAAGTGTTAAAGAAACACTGCAGAGTGAGGGAAGGTCTACTTCTACCTTTGTGTTATAAAACCTGAGGCAGCAAGTAGATATTTGCACAATGGTATTGGGTCTCCCAAGTAGGTATTTTTGGAATCTATATATATAAAAGGCTAAGTGTCTGTCCCTCTGACTGGTAGCTATGATGCACACTGACCACCAGGGGGCAGACGCTCAAAGCAGGGGCTGCCATGACGCGTACTGGCCATCTATATGTATAAAAGCCTAAGCAACCATTAAGCAGAACGACCAGAACAACTGGAATGACGGGTCACTATGATGCACACTGAGCAGGTAGGCAGTTGAGCAGTTACAAGCGAGGAGGCAGGCAGGCAGGCGAGTAGTTATGGGTGAGCAGGCATGCAAGCAGTTAGGGGCAAGCAGGCAGGCAAGCGATTAGGGGAGAGCAGTGCCGGATTGAGAGAGAGATGTCCGACTGCAGAGATCAGGCCTTAACTGGCAGTCAGACATCCCCCAAGGGGTCCTGGATTGCAAGAGGGATGTCCAACTGTAGAGATTGGGCCTAAACTGGCAGTCAGATATCCCCCGAGGGGTCCCAGAATGCGAGAGGGCACAGGCTAGGCTGAGGGACTCCCCTCATGCATGAATTTCATGCACCAGGCCTCTCGTTTAAAAATAAAAGGCACCAATACTTGGTTTCCCCCAAGTGGGACACAGGTCCCGCCACCACCCCAGAGTGACACCCCAGCAAATCACAGCGAACGCTGCCAAGACCCCATGGCAAAAATTGCAGCCCACAGCCCAGCCCGGCCCAGCCCAGAAATGGTTGCTGTGGGCGCCGGGTAATGACATCACATAGCAACGCCCGCTTCCTATCCCTAGCGACTAGCCTCCTTGGAGTTTCTTCAGCCCAGGAACCCAACTTGCTTTATAGCCAGGTGCAAACATTTTACAGTTTAACCAAATGTTTGTGAAGCATTTTCCCATGCCTCATCTCATTTGATCCTCACAGAAGTCCTAGAGTAGGTAGGTAGGAGACTCGGTAGAATCCTATTTTCTTTTCATTAGCAAAACATGAATAGCAGTATTAAAATATTTCTTCTAATTAATTTCCTTTCAATGTGCACTGGGACATTAGTAATGTATAAAATAGGAAGGCTATAAATCCATAAAGGAGGTTGCAGTGGATTGATGTGGACAGAATTCATACTTATAACTAAAGTTTTATCATTACCCAGTCTACCCTGCTCTCAACTCCATTGCCATGAGTAGATGATGCTGACCTCCTGGAGTAATCTGAAAAAAGACCAGCAATATTTGGTTTTGGTGATTGCAAATTTAGACCTCATAAATATTATGTAACTCTAGTCTTTTTGCCTCTAGCCAACCAGCCTGACTGCAATTTCCAGCTACAAGTGGCATACTGACATTGAGAATTTATGAGCTTTACCGTATTAGTAGTGCACATTTCCTTTTGAATTATTCTAGCCTGTAGCCTGAAGCAGATTATAATTATCATTCCTTTTGCTACACAAATCTGAAGATCTACAAGTGGTTCAGATAGCCACATTAATGTTTCAATGTTTTAAGTAGGCTGACAAATAAAAGCTCTATATGACAAATGAAAAGCAGATGCATTTTTTTGTATTGCTAGAATTTTAAAACTATTTTAGCTAATTAAAATCTGGTCCAAGTCACACTGTCTGTGATTACCTATCTCATTAGAGATGGTTTTCACTTTACCATCAAAACAACAAATGCATATTGTAGTGTGCTTGAAGCAGAATATTCAGGTAGGTGATCTATACTATAAAGTTAGTTCTACACCAAGATAAATATGTAGTCTTAGCTGTTTGGAAAGCAATTTTTTCCCAATAAAAAAATGTGGCTAAGTTCTCAGGCTAGCCTATTTGCCCATAATTTAACTGAAATATCGTATATTTGCAATGAAAACGAAAGGTTTGGAAACATTCAGCAGCAAGCACCTAGTATTTTAGCTACCTTATGGGTTAACTGAGCTAGCCTGGGAATGTTGCTGCCATTTACAATGTGGTTTCTAAAGGAAAAGGTGATCCACATTGTTGGGCAAAGTCCACTCTACTGTCTCCTTCCACCCATTCTCAGCCTCCTTCTCTCAACTAGAAAGTAGATGGAGGCTGAGCAGCCCTCAAAGACTAGACAGGAGAGGACAAGACCAAGTTTCACCCCTTCCTATAAAACCTGTACCAGTTCCAGAGCCAGGATCCTCATGTTCAACTTTTTTCCAACTTCTAGAGCAAGTGAAAGGAATCAAGTCCGTTTTCAAGTTCAAGCAACCCTCTTACCTAATCCTTAACACCAGAGTGAACATCTGAAGCCCCAATACAGCTACTCTGATAGGAAACATGTTGGCTCTGGAGGACTATTATCCCTCTCTCTCCAGAGTTCACCAATATGGGCAGGAGGTTTATTTAATAACTAGAGGCCCGGTGCATGAAATTCGTGCAGGGGGGGGGGGTTGTCCCTCAGCCCAGCCTGCACCCTCTCCAATCTGGGACCCCACCAGGATCGGGCCTAAACGGGCAGTCGGACATCCCTCTCACAACCCATGACGGCTGGCTCCCAATTGCTCACCCGCCTGCCTTCTAGATTGCCCCTAACCGCTTCTGCCTGCCAGCCTGATTACCCCCAACTACTCTCCTGCCAGCCTGTTTGCCCCTAATTGTCCTCCCCTGCAGGCCTGGTCACCCCTAACTGCCCTCCCCTGCAGGCCTGGTCACCCCTAACTGTCCTCCCCTGCAGGCCTGGTCACCCCTAACTGCCCTCCCCTGCAGGCCTGGGTCCTCCCCAACTGCCCTTCCCTGCAGGCCCAGTCACTCCCAACTTCCCTCCTCTGCCGGCCTGGTCACCCCTAACTGCCCTCCCCTGCAGGCTTGATCACCCACAACTGCCCTCCCTTGCAGGCCTGGTCCCTCCCAACTGCCCTCCCCTGCTGGCCTGATCACCCACAACTGCCCTCCCTTGCAGGCCTGGTCCCTCCCAACTGCCCTCCCCTGCTGGCCATCTTGTGTCCACATGGGGGCAGGATCTTTGACCACATGGGGGCAGCCATCTTGTGTGTTGGAGTGATGGTCAATCTGCATATTACTTTTTTATTAGATAGGATAGAGGCCTGGTGCATGGGTGGGGGTCAGCTGGTTTGCCTTGAAGGGTGTCCCAGATCAGGGTGGGGGTTCCCTTGGGGTGTGGGGCAGCCTGGGCGAGGGGCCTGTGGTCGTTTGCAGGCCGGCCACACCCCGCGGCGACCCAAGTGGAGGCCCTGGTATCTGGGACTTAATTATCTTCTACAATTAAAATTTTGTAGCCTGGAGCGGAGCCAAGCCTTCTGCTCGCTCCGTGGCGGCAGCCATTTCTGTTGGAATTTGTGTATCTTCTATAATTGAAACTTTGTAGCCTTAAGCCGAGGCCAAGGCAGGCCAGGGCTTCAGAAGCTTGGCTTCCTCCATCGCCGGGGGCAACCCTAGCCTCCTGCTCTCTCCAGCTCCGTGGCTGCCGCCATTTTTGTTGGGATTTATTTATCTTCTATAATTGAAACTTTGTAGCCTGGAGTGCAGGCCTGGGCCGGCCAGGGTGTGTGGAAAGCTTGGCTTCCTCCATCGCCGGGGAAACCCAAGCCTCCCTCCTGCTCTCTCTGTGGCTTGCAGCCATCTTGGTTGGGTTAATTTGCATACTCGCTCCTGATTGGCTTGTGGGCGTGGCTTGTGGGTGCAGCGGAGTGATGGTTAATTTGCATATTGCTCTTTTATTAGATAGGATTGTCCATAACTTAGATGGAGCCAGTAGAACTGTCTAGCTTCAGCTCTGGCTCCAAGATTTACTAGCTGTCAACCTTCAGCAAGTAATTTAACTACTAGAGGCCCGGTGCATGAAATTCATGCACGGGTAGGGTCCCTAGGCCTGGCCGGTGGTCAGGGCCAATCTGTGGGGCGACCAGCAGGTCGATTGGGGGCCCCTGCTGGCACCCGCCTTGGCTGGCCTGGAGCCACCCGCTTGCCAGCCCATCCCCTGCTGCTGCTGCTGATTGGGGCCTGCAGGCTGGGGGCAGCTCTTGCGTTGAGTGTCTGCCCCCTGGTGGTCAGTGCAGTTGTTCCGCTGGTTGTTCCAATGTTCGGTCTATTTGCATATTAGGCTTTTATTATATAGGATTCTGTGCCCTAGTTTCTTCATCTGTTAAAAAATGGGAACATAACCCTGGGCAATTTTGTTCAGTGGTTAGAGCGTCGGCCAGTGGATCAAAGGGTCTTGGGTTCAATTCCTGGTCCAGGGCATGTACCTCCATTGCAGGTTCTATCCCCAGCCCCAGTTGGGGTGTGTGTGGGAAATAATCAATTGAAGTGTCTCTCTCACATTGATGTTTCTTGTAGTTACTCTATTACTACACACTAGTTAATAAATACCCTTGATGACCATGTAACTACGTTCTTACTCCATAGCTTTCTTAAAAAACTTTTTATTTTGAGATAACTTTAGACTTACACAAGAGTTGCAAAAATAATAGAGAGAATTCCCATATACTTTTCACCAGCTTCATTTATCCTCTGTTAACATTTTACATAACCATGGAGGATTTATAAACACTAAGATACAATCCTATTAACTAGAGTACAGAGGAGAACTTATTCAGGTTCCTCCAATTTTTTTAGGAACATAATTTTTCTGTTCCAGGATCCAATTCAAGATCCCATATTGTATTTAGTTGTCATGCCTCCTTAGTCACCTCAAGTCTACAACAGTTCCTCAACCTTCCTTGTCTTTCATGACCTGGAGACCTTTGAAGAATACTGGCCAGTTATTTTATAGACTGTTCCTCAATTTTGCTTTGTCTGATATTTTCTCATGATAAAATTGATAGAGTATCTCAAATAATAGCACACAGATGTGTCCTTCTCAGTGCACCCTATCAGAGCATTCATTATGATGTTAACCTTGCTAAGATGATGGCTACCAAAATTATCCAATGTGAAGATACTATTTTCCATTGTAAGTATTAAATATTTTACAGAAGATACTTTGAGACTATCCAAATCTTCTGTATTTGCTTAAAAATTTCCCCACTAAACGGCATCACTTTCTGGTATCATTGGTGGATCTTGTCTGCAGCAATTTTTACTGTGATATTCTCTAATAGTGATTTCCTATTTATAATTTTGTATTTTTAAAATTAAATTTATTGGTGTGACATTGGCTAAGATTATATGTTTCAAGTGTACAATAACATATTACATCATCTCTATACTGCTTTTCTATACTGCTTTACATACTCATTACCCAAAGTTTAGTTTCATTTTGTCACCATGTGTGATTTCCTTTATCCTCTTTTTTATTTACTTTTATATATCAACTAGAGGCCCGGTGCACGGGATTCGTGCACTGGTGGGCGGCGTGGCCTGTGGGGATTGGCCCGCTGTGGGAGCACTGCTTATCCTGGTCGGTCGAGTGGTGCTCCCACTGTGGGAGTGCACTGACCACCAGGGAGCAGCACCTGTGTTGAGCGTCTGCTCCCTGGTGATCAGTGCGCGTCATAGCGACTGGTTGACCAGTCGTTGTGGTCGTTCCGCTGTTTGGTCACTGGGCTTTTACTGTATAGGATACGGGCTTGTGCAGATTTATTCTTTCCTTTCAAATCCAATTCTATCATTGTTTTGTTGCTCAAGCTCTTTCAGGTTAGTTCCTGTGCCCCTTTCAATGTGCTTCATTTCCTGTCCCTTGTTTTTAGCATCCCTCACTTTCTGGCATCACAAGATGCTCTATACTCATCTTGTATTTCCCTACCCAATCTTGAAATCAATCCAAGGACACCTAGTTACTGCAGAATGGTATCTACACTAATAAAAGAGAAACATGCAAATTAACCACCACTCTGTCACACCCACAAGCCACGCCCACCAGCCAATCAAGAGCAAGTATGCAAATTAACCCAACCAAGATGGCGGCCATGGAGCTGGAGCAAGCAGGAGGCTTGGGTTGCCCTGGCAATGGAGGAAGCCAAGCTTCCTGCTCGCCCTGGCCAGCCCTGGCCTCCACTCAAGGCTACAAAGTTTCAATTATAGAAGATAAATAAATCCTAAATACTTGCTTCCAGCTGGCCCTGGCCTCTGCTCAAGGAGGCGCTGAAAAAAAAGAAAAAGAAAAAGAAAAAGAAAAAAATGAGGGGCTGGGACCTTGGGTTGCCGGGGGGTGATCAGGCCAGAATGGGATGGCAGGGGCCGTTGGGGGTAAGCAGACCAACAGGGGGGCAAGTTAGGGGTGAGCAGGCTGTCAGTGGGGGTCAGTTGAAGGTGATCAGGACAGTGGGGGGGCAGTTTGGAGTGAGCAGGCCAGCAGGGGGGCAGTTGGGGGTGAGTAGGCTGGCACAGGGGGCAGTTGGGGGTGATCTGGCTGGTGGGGACACATTTGGGGGTGAGCAAGCCAGCGGCGGAGGGCAGTTGGGGGCAAGCAGGCCGGCAGGCAGAGTGGTTAGGGGCAATCAGGCAGGCAGGCAGGTGAGCGGCTGGAGCCAGCAGTCCTGGATTGTGAAAGGGATGTCCAACTGCCGGTTTAGGCCCAATCCCTGTAAACCGGCAGTAGGACATCCTTCGAGGGTCCCAGATTGGAGAGGGTGCAGGCCAGGCTGAGGAATATACCCCCCGCCCCCGCACACGAATTTCGTGCACCAGGCCACTAGATTAGAAATAAAGATATGGCCACTAAATGTGCTGGGAAAATCACTGACTTCAGTTCCTTCAGTGAACTGAGATAGGAAACATGCATACACAGGCATCTATATTTTTCTTTTTTTGCTGGATCAGGAAATTATTTACTTTTAAAAATATTCAATATTATTTTGTATTAGTTTCAGGTGTATAGCACAGTGGTTAGAAAATCATATACTTTACAAAGTATTCCCCCCAATATTTCCAGTACCTACCTGGCACCTTAAGTAGTTATTACAATATTACTGACTACATCCCTACGTTGTACTTTACATCACTGGGACTATTTTGTAACTACCAATTTGTAGTTCTTACTCCCTTCACCTTTTCACCCATTTCCCCAATCTCCCTCCTAGCTGGCAACCATCAGTCTGTTCTCTGGATCTATGAGTCTGTTTCTGTTTTGTTTGTTCATTTATGTTGTTCTTTAGGTTCCGTATGTAAGTAAAATCATTTTGTATTTATCTTTCTCTGACTGACTTATTTTACTTACCATAATACCCTCTAGTTCCATCTGTGCTGTTGCAAATGGTAAGATTTCATTATTTTTTATGATTGAATAATATCCCAACAATTTTATGTATGTACCACCACTTTTTTATTCACTAATCTATTGATAGGCTCTTGAGTTGCTTCCAAATCTTGGCTATTGTAAATAATGCTGCTTTTTTAGGAACCTCTATACTGTTTTTCATAGTGGCTGCACCACTCTGCATTCCCACCAACAGTGCACAAGGGTTCCCATTTCTCCACATCCTCACCAACATTTGTTGTTTGTTGATTTACTGATGATAGCCATTCTGACATATGTGAGGTGATATCTCATTTTGGTTTTAATTTGCATTTCTCTGATGATTAGTGACACTGAGCATCTTTTCATATATCTAGTGGCCATGTGTATGTCCTCTTTGGAGAAGTGTCTATTCAGGTCCTCTGCACATTTTAAACTGGATTGTTTGCTTTTTTGGTGTTGAGTTGTATGAGTTATTTATAAAATTTGGACACGAACCCCTTATCTGATGTGCAGTTGCAAACATCTTCTCCCATTCAGTGGGTTGTGTTTTCATTTTGTTGATAGTTTTCTTTGCTGCAAAAGCTTTTAGTTTTATATAGTCCTATTTGTTCGTTTTTTTCTTTTTATTTCCTTGCCTAAGGACATCTATCAGAAAAAATATTGCTAAGAGAAAAGTCAGAAATTTTACTATCTATGTTTTCTTTTAGGAGTTTTATGGATTAAGTCTTATATTTAAGTCTTTAATTCATTCTGAGTTTATTTCTGTATATGGTATAAGAAGGTGGTCTGGTTTCATTTTTTTTTGCATGTTTCTGTCCAGTTGCAGAGTTTTTTAATTGCTATAATGTACATGGGACAACAATACTACTTGCTGAAGCATGAAAAGCTACCATGTTCTTAGCAGGAAAACGATATCCTTTCATAGGCTTAATAGTAATAATAATACAGACACGTTTGTAGCAATTTTAAAAATAATTTCATACACATTATTTTATTTGGTCCAACAACCTGTTTAAAGTAAGTTGGGAAGATATTCTTGTACTTACTTTACAGGCAAAACCCCCTGTAAAGTAAGACTCAAGGAGGGTGAGGGATTTGCCCAAGATCACAAAAGTTACAAGTGGCAAATCTGGATTTCAAACTTAAGCCTATTTTTAAAAACCTTTTTATTTACAGAAAATGTCAAACATACACAAAATAGACAGATTACTATAACAAACTGCCGTGTACCCATCATTCAGTTTTAACAATTATCCACTCATGCTGATCTTGTTTCATCTATAACCATCCTCCTTTCCCACTTAGTTGGAAGTCCATCCCAGACATATCATTTCATCTATAAATATTTCAGTATATATATCTAAAAGATGATAACTCCTTTTAATGATTTAACACTACAACCATATCACACCTAAAAGATTAACAATAATTCCTTAATATCATCAAATATTTGGGTAGTCTTCTGATATTCTCCTTTTGTCATATGTACTATATATATATTTAATTTTTTTCATTAAACAAAGTTTGTTAAAATATGACCCAAATACTGCATTTGATTGGCATGTCTCATGCCTGTTTTAATCAATTCCTTTCTCCTCCTGAAATACCTTTCTTTGTCCCTAGCACCTCCCACATTCTGAAATTTACTAGTTGTATCTCAGTGGTGACATTTAACATGTTTCTTATATTTCCTATAGACTGATATTAAACCAAGAGAGTTGTTTTGATTCAAGTTCAGTGGTTTTTATTTAGTAAGAATATTTAATAGATGGTGGTGGGCTCGGACAGCTGTCTCTCCTTTTGTGATGTTAGCAACCATTGATGGCTTCGATCCATTAACTCATTAGGGTTTGCCAAGTGATGATATTTTATCAGACCTCTTTCAATTGTTGGCAGGAATACTTCTATAAAGAAAAACTTTCTTTTATCAAATGATTTGGTCAACCTGAGGTTCAGTTCATACAGAAAACTAAGCTAAAAGCTTGATTATTTCTTTTGATTTAATCAGTTTTCAGACTAGCTAGTTAAAAACTTAGAGCTTTGTTTGATCAATAAATCCAGTGTTCTTAATAAGAGATTAGATAAAATTTCTATCTGGAAGATTTGATCTAAAATATCATCTATTTCTGTGTAAATAACTTACATGTAAAAGACTGAGTCAGTGAAACTTGATTTCATTTTGAAGTAAAAACACTGGTCAGAGTACAGTAAAACAGATACACTTCACTAATTTTTATCATAAAGTAAAACATTAATTACCCAGATTTAATAAATCAAATATCTTCTCCATCCCTTTCTTCTCACACTTTCATTTTGGGGGGTGGGGTGGGGCTGGAAGAATAGTGGTAACAAGACAAGAAGACTGCAATTTGAAGGGGACAAAAACCCAACTCCAAAAGGATTTTTTCTTTAAGAAAGAAACCCAAAACCAAAAGAAAACAGGTAAAATTAGCTATTGGAAATTATGGCCATGTGAATCAACCCTTGCTCCCCACATCTGGCAGCACTTAGCTCCCCAGGGCATGCTTGGTGCCCCAGGGCACTGTTACACATGTTTGACCAGCAGGGCAACAACAAAGGACACAGAGGCTATAAAAAGAGGCAGCAGGTAACCATCAGGCTGGCCAAATGGCTGAGGCACTTTGACAAAACACACAATGAAGCAACTGGTTATTCCCATGGCTAAAAACTCAAGGAGGGGAGGGCTTTATTTTAGGATTCAAGTTCCACAACCCATCTCTTTAAGTCACTGGATTACTTCCTTGTTTTAATCAGGTCCACAAATCCTCCCCTTTCTTTCACATTCCGTGAGTAACATCAGAGACAAGCTCTATAAAGCCACCTAGACTTCTTGCCAAAAACCCATCTGAAAACTCAACTAGACTGTTTTCTGGACTTTACCCCCAGACTGTGGGAGAAGTGAAGGTGCCAAGTTACTCTACAAACACTTTGGCATTATACTAAAAGAGACAGAAGTGTTCATGAATGACATGGTCTATCTTATACTCATTCTGCAACTTAGATGAGCACAAAGTACTATCAGGTTTAAATATGGCTCTCAACAAAGCAGACATTTCATAATTATGAAGTAGGGGCTTTGCCTTTCCCACAGCCTAAAGCCCTCTTTTGGAGCCGTTGGTAGGGGAGTGTCTCTCTTCTCTTCCACCATGAATCCTTACCCTCCTCTTCACTAAGACTACTAAAACATACCACAGGCAGAAGGCAGAAGGGGTGGGGGGCTAAGGGGAAGGTATGGAAAGGGGACATCTGTAACACTTTCAACAATAAAGATAAAATAAAAACAAAACAAAACATACCAAAGTATTCCTTCTAATACAATCTTAGCAAAGCAGGAATGATAACTCCTATTAAACTAAGGCTTTATGGAGATCTTCTCTTAACCCAAAGGAATCATTCTAGTAGTTGGAAATTTTATGTTCCAAACAGGTCGTAGGGGAGATATTTTGGGGCAATCGGACCCTTCCAATGATTTCAGTTACACCATTAATAATCTGTTTCATGAGAATGAAACTCTGGGGGGGGGGGTCATTATAAATGTCTTTAGTTTCCTCTTCCAGTGGAATATTTCTGAATTATGAATTTTAGAAAATGATGAGCACTTAAGATAAAATATTTCTAAATTGTCATTCATATTTATTTTTCAAAACAATTTTTTTACTTATTGATTTTAGAGAGAAAGGAAAAGGGAGGGAGAGGGAGAGAGAGAGAGAAACATCAATTTTTGTTTTTCTACTTATTTAGGCATTCATTGATTCCTGCATGTGCCTTGACCAGGGATCAAACCTGTAACCTTGGCCCATCAGGACGACACTAAACAACTGAGCTACCTGGCCAGGCAAAACCATTTCTTAAAACTAAACAATAAGAAGATTTTTTTGATGTATGACATATACATACATGCATACATGTGGGTGTGCATTTAATAGTGGAATTAAGAAATCTTTTGCCCCGCCAGTGTGGCTCAGTGGTTGAGCGTTGATCCATGACCCAGGAGGCCACTCGGGTTGCGGACTCCATCCCCAGTAGGGGGCGTGCAGGAGGCAATGATTCCCTCTCATAACTGATGTTCCTATCTCTTGCTCCCTCTCCCTTCCTCTCTGAAATCAATAAAAAAATATTTTTAAAAAAGGCATCTTTTAACAAATGGATAACATACAATTAAATATCTGGAGAAGCTAAGTATATTTTTATTTTTAAGTACAGAAGAAAGTTAAGTGAAAGGTTTTTATTAAGAAAGAGAGTATTTCTTGCTAACTGATGCTGCTCCAGTGACTCTAATCTATATATATAAAAGCTGAGTAACTGGAACGCCGGAACAACCGGCAGCTTTGACGTGCACTGTGGCCCCGATCGGCCACTCCCACCCTGACTGGGGCCCGGGCCAGCCGACTGATGGCCTGCAGCCCCTCCCCGCAGTGGGCCTGGCCCCAATCGGGGCAGGCCAGCCAGACCCCACCCGTGCACAAATTTGTGCACCAGGCCTCTAGTAGAAGATAAAAGGCAGAAAGCAACATTACTATTGCTCTTGACTTTATTACAAAACCAGAAGCATATCAAAAATTTGAATTCAGAAAGAAAATTTCAAATGCTGAAGGTTGGGGCTGGGGTTCATAGCTTAAGAATGCAGACAGGGGTTTTCTCCAAGTATCCCTCTTGTAATGTGATAACTTCTTGCCTGCTTTAGTTTCTACCTCTGCAATAATTTTTGTGTGTTTGTTTTTGTTAATGAAGGTTTACAAATGAGCTAAAATCTGGTTCATGAGTTTGAGGTACTTATTTTTGTGGGGTATAGTTTTTTCATTCACCTAGTATTTTGGAAAATGTTTGCCACAGATGTCCACACGACAGGGGACCCTAAGACCAGAAAACATTTTCTTTATCTCTACTTTATTATAATACTAGAGGCCCAGTGCACGAAATTTGTGCACACAGGAAGGGGGGGGGACCCTCAGCCCAGCCTGTGCCCTCTCACAGTCCGGGAGCCCTCGGGGAATGTGTGA
The DNA here is from genome assembly GCF_963455305.1 of Plecotus auritus. Classification (NCBI taxonomy): domain Eukaryota; kingdom Metazoa; phylum Chordata; class Mammalia; order Chiroptera; family Vespertilionidae; genus Plecotus; species Plecotus auritus. Next base: position 48,431,567 of record NC_137776.1, read on the forward strand.
CTGACGGTGTAGGCCCGTTGCGGGGAGCAGGCCTAAGCCATTAGTCAGACATCTTTACTACTGCCACAGAGGTGGGAGATGCTCCCACCACCGTTGCTGTGCTCGCCAGCTGTGAGCCCGGCTTCTGGTTGAGTAGCGCTCCCCCAGTGGGAGCACACTGACCACTAGGGGGCAGCTCTTGCATTGAGCGTCTGCCCCCTGGTGGTCACTACATGTCATAGCGACCGGTCATTCCGCCATTCGGTTGATTTGCATATTAGCCTTTTATTATATAGGGTAGACTGATTCTTCTATTCATGCTTTTGATTAGATTTTATAGATGGACAAAAACTAAAAGATGCTGGAATTTTATAGTTCAAGGATTTTTAGATGTATTTTTCAAAATAACTAAATATATTTTAAAAGCAAATAAATAAGTACGGTTACAATTACTGACAATAGTAAACTGTACTTTTTAATAAAAAATATTTTTATTCATTTTAGAGGGAAAAGAGATATAGAAACATCAACAATGAGAGAGAATCATTGATTGGCTGCCTCTTGCACGCCCCTCACTGGGGATGGAGCCTGTAACCTGGGCATGTGCCCTGACCTGGAATCAAACTGTGACCTCTTGGTTCATAGGTTGATGCTCAAGCACTAAGCCACAACTGTAAAAAAAAAAAAAAAAAAAAAAAAAAAGTTTTTACTGATTTTTAAAGAGAGAGGAAGGGAGAAGTATAGAGATATGATCATCGATGAGAAACATTATCAATCAGCTGCCTCCTGCAAGACCCCTACTGGGGATCGAGCCCACAATCCAGGCATGTGCCCTGACAGAGAGTCAAACCAGTCACCTCTTAGTTCATTGGTAGATGCTCAACTACTGAGCCAAACCGGTCAGGTCACACTATACTTTTAAAAGAGATACATGCTCTATGGAGTTTACTGAACCTCTCCTGATTTGTTATGGTTTGACCATGTACTTCCTACAAATTCTTATTCTCTGATTTCCCTTCTTTGTTCAAGCTATGCTGTATCTAGAAGACTAAAATGACCTATAAAGTTGCTTTAACAATACGTGGCTAAAGTAACATACTAATCATGATAAGTTTAACACAAAATCAAGAATCAAGTTAGAATATGGTTTTAATGTTCTTAAATTATTTTTTAAAATATATTTTATTGATATTTTACAGAGAGGAAGGGAGAGAGATAGAGAGCTAGAAACATCGATGAGAGAGAAACATCGATCAGCTGCCTCATGCACACCTCCCACTGGGGATGTGCCCGCAACCAGGGTACATGCCTTTGACCGGAATCGAACCCAGGACCCTTCAGTCCGCAGGTCGACGCTCTATCCACTGAGCCAAACCGGTTTTGGCAATGTTCTTAAATTATTGAAGTGAATTCATATCTATAATTGCCATTAAAAGTAAGCACTGTCCTTCCTTTTTTAACCCCCAAGAAACTGATTTTCCAGAGCTTCAAATTATTACATATCTAAATCTATTTGTCATGTAGTTCACAGCAAAACAAACTAATTATTATTTTTAAATAAATCTTCCTTTCAGAGATGCCCATTATGTTATTGGTAAGCGAAAAAGCAAGTTGCAGATCATGTATAATATGATATCATTAAAAACACACACGGACATTTGCACTGCATAGGAAAATAAAAGTCTAGGTGAGGATAATTACTAAGTTTTCCTGCTTAAAATTCTTCAGTTTGTCAACCACTTTTAGAACATAATTCTAACTTCTCAGTCTCCAAGGCTCTGCATGGTCTTGCCTCTGCCTACCTCTAGCCTCCTCACACTCCACCCTCCTTGTCACTCACTAACCCCACAACCACAGTCCCTTTGTGTTCCTCAGACATTTTAAGTCCTTTCTTGTCTGTGCATTTGCTCTTTCACCAACTCCTCACATCACTGGCTCATTCACATCCTTCAGGCCTCAGCTCAAATGTCACTTCATCAGAGGCCTTTTGGGAGCACTCTCTCTAAAGTGGTCTTCCCAGATATTCCTTCTTAACCTTGTTTATTTCTTCCAAAGCACTTTTCCCATTTTGGAGTTATCAAGTTTGTCTAATTGTGCCTTTTTACCTCCCCTATCAGAACACCAACTCCACAAGGTCTGAACTCCAGCACCTACCACAGTAGCTGCTGGGGTTTGTCCTTCTCTTTCTTTCTTTTTTTTTTAATGTATTTTATTGATTTTTTACAGAGAGGAAGGGAGAGGTATAGAGGCCAGAAACATTGAGGAGAGAGAAACATCAATCAGCTGCCTCCTGCACACCCCCTACCGGGGATGTGCCTGCAACCAAGGTACATGTCCTTGACTGGAATTGAAACTGGGACCTTTCATTCTGCAGGCTGATGCTCTGTCCACTGAGCCAAACTGGCCAGGGCTGTCCTTCTCTTTCTTTAGGCCTCTTCAGCCTGGTAAAATCTTTAATACTTTGCACTTGGATTTTCAGAGTCTAATTTTTACAATTTGGATTTCACTTTCTTGCTAAAAGAACTATCCACATGAGCAAACACCAGCGGGTATAAAGTATAGGGATGAGAAAACTTGATGCAAACTTCAGGGCAAATGACATCTATCTATACTAATGAAAGGGTAATATGCTAATTAGACTAGACATCCATTTGGATGTCCTTCCAGACAAAGCCACGGTAGCAGGGGCCGAGGCAGAGGTGGTTAGGGGCGATCAGGCCGGCAGGGGAGGGCAGTTAGGGCCGACCAGGCCGGCAGGGGAGGGCAGGTAGGAGCGACTAGGCCAGCAGGCAGAGGAGGTTAGGGGCGATCAGGCAGGCAGGGGAGCAGTAAGGGGCAATCAGGCCAGCAGGGGAGCAGTTAGGGGTGATCAGGCCAGCAGGCAGAGGCAGTTAGGGGTGATCAGGCAGGCAGGCGAGCGGTTAGGAGCCAGCGGTCCCGGATTGCGAGAGGGATGTCCGACTGCTGGTTTATCAGGCCTAAACTGGCAGTCGGACATCCCCCGAGGGGTCCCAGATTGGAGAGGGTGCAGGACGGGCTGAGGGACACCCCCCCCCCCAGAGCACAAATTTCATGCACCAGGCCTCTAGTATATATATAAAAGGCTAATATGCAAAGTGTCCCTGTGCGAGTTTGACCGGGAGACCGGGAGCTCTATCACTGGCTATGATGTGCACTGACCACCAGGGGGTGGCGTGGAATGAAAAAAGGCCCTGGCCGGTAGCCAGGGAAGGGAGGCCCTGGTTGGCAGCTGGCAAAGGGAGGCCCCAGCCGGCAGCCAGAAGGAAGGCCCTGGCCGTCAGCCGGAAGGCCCCAATTGGCCCTGATCACTGGCCAGGCCTAGGGACCCTACCAGTGTACAAATTTTATGCACTGGGCCTCTAGTTGGTAGGTAAATTTAAAATGAAATAAACAAGTTTTGAAATCATACTGTAAGTCAAAGAGGAAATTCAAATAATACATACATAAACCTATGTATGTGCCTACATATGTATAAAATTATGTACATACAATCAGCCCTCCCTATCCTTGGGTACTATATCCTCAGATTCAACCAACTGCAGATGGAAAATACAGCTGACCCTTGAACAACACCAGTTTGATTTTTTTCAATAAATACAGAAAATGTATTTTTTCTCCCTTATGATTTTCTTTTTTTTTTTTTTAATATGTGGGTTACTTTTTTTTTTAATATATTTTATTGATTTTTTACAGAGAGGAAGGAAGAGTGATAGATAGTCAGAAACATCGATGAGAGAGAAACATCAATCAGCTGCCTCTTGCACACCTCCTACTGGGGATGTACCCGCAACCAAGTTACATGCCCTTGACCGGAATCGAACCTGGGACCTTTCAGTCCGCAGGCTGATGCTCTATCCACTGAGCCAAACCGGTTTTGGCCCTTATGATTTTCTTAATAACATTTTCTTTCCTCTAGCTTAATTTATTGTAAGACTACAGTATATAATACATATAACATACAAAAGATGTGTTAATGGGCTATTTATGTTATTGGTAAGGCTTCAGTCAACAACTGTTAGTAGTTAAGTTTTGGGGGAGTCAAAAGTTATTTTTGACTATCCAGGGGTCAGCACCCCTAACCCTGCATTATTCAAGGGTCAACTGCATTGGGGGAGGAACGGTTACATTGCTGCTGATGTGTACTATGTAGTTAGGCCGACCGATGGTTGCATCTATACTGAACATGTACAGATATTTTTTCTTGTCATTATTCCCTAAACAATACAGTTTAACAACTACTTACATAGCATTTACATTGTATTAGGTATTATAAATAATCTAGAGATGATTTAAAGTTTATGGGAGGATGTGAGTAGATTATGTGCAAATACTATACTATCCTATCTAATAAAGAGGGAATATGCAAATCGACTGTCACTCTGTCACAAAGATGGAGGCACCCATAGCCACAAGTTGGTGGCGCCCAGTCCCCTCAGCCCCGCTGGAGTCATCCTTTTACAGTGAGGAGCAAGCAGGCCCCTGCAGAGAGCAGACAACAGGGCCCCTGCAGAGAGCAGACAGCAGGGCCCCCGTAGCGAGCAGACAGCAGGGCCCTGCTTGCCCCTCACTGAGAGCAGACATCAGGGCCCTGCTTGCCCCTGGCCACAGTGGCAAGTGGCAAGTAGGCCCCCGCAGAGAGCAGATACCAGGGCCTGCGGCGGCGACAAGCAGGCAGGTCCGCAGAGAGCAGAGAACCACGGGGAGCAGGCCTAAGCCATCAGTAGGACATCCCCTGAGGGTTCCCAGACTGGAGAGGGTGCAGGTTGGGCTGAGGGACCCACCCCCAACCGCCCACCCCCGTGCACAAATTTCGTGCACCAGGCCTCTACTCCTATATAATAAAAGCCTAATATGCTAAGTGTCCGACCATTCAACCAGTCACTATGATGCACACTGACCACCAGCGGGTAGACGCTCTGACCGGTAGGTTAGCTTGCTGCTGGGGTCCGACGGATCAGGACTGGGCAAGACGGGCTGGACACGCCCTGGAGCTCTCCTGCAGTCCCTCCCCAGCCCCGATCTTGCACTGGTGGGGTCCCTTGGCCTGGCTTGTGCCCTCTCACAATCCAGGACCCCTAGGGGCATGTCGGAGAGCCAGTTTCAGCCTGATCCCCACAAGCCAGGCTGACGAACCCAACTGGTGCATGAATCCATGCACCGGGCCTCTAGTTTTATATAAGGGACTTGACCATCTAAGGATTTGGGTATCCATGGGTACCCTGAAAGCAATTCCTCAAGGATACCAAGCAATGACTTTATAAAAAAATATATTCACACACATGAAATATATATATATTTGATTACCTATGAATATGACTCCTGATGGCTAACTCTAAGCACAGAGATATATGGTTGTATGTGATAGGTTGGGCGTTCTCTAGTGTTTACCATCTACCCCAGTGCTGGCTCAGTGTCTGACATATAGTCAACAATCAGTAAATATTTGTTGAATGAAGGAAGGAACCCATTCATTCCCAGTTCCTGAAGGGATTTTGGCATATCCCACCTCATTCTTCTAGACCCCTTCTCATTGCTCTGAAGGGGAAAATGGGTGTAGGGAACCAATTTGATTATTGCTATAAGTAATAGTTGTCTGCCCTGATCCAGAAATCTCATGTCTGCTTTCAGGACAAAAATCAATAAATATAGGTCTTAAAAACTCATTACGCCCTAACTGGTTTGGCTCAGTGGACAGAGCGTCAGCTTGCGGACTGAAGGGTCCCAGGTTCGATTCCGGTCAAGGGCACATGCCTGGGTTGCTGGCTTGATCCCCAGTAGGGCATGTGCAGGAGGCAGCCAATGATTCTCTTTCATCATTAATGTTTCTATCTCTCTTTCCCTCTCCCTTCCTCTCTGAAATCAATAAAGACATACTTTCTAAAAAAAAAATTCATTGCCTTCCCCTCTGGATGGGATGGTGGTACAGAATTAGTAGCTCTGACTCATTTGTACTTATATCAGGTCAACTAGCTTGTAACTGTGGTTTCATTATCAGGCCCGAAACTTTCTCTTCAATTGTGTGGTCATCTATTCATCTCAATATGTCTCAGAAACTGAAATAAATGTTGAAGATGCTAAGATAAATTTTAAAGATTATATTGTGAAAATGAGACTAAGATGTGAAAGCAAAAAAGCCTTTTTGCTTTCTATAGCAAACACAACATCTAAGTAGGCAGTTAGGGGTTTGCTGTGAAAGCTTTAAAAGCCTCACTAAAAAAAGGAAAACTCCACAATGAGAGGGAGAAGGCTCTTCCATGAGCTACTTACTAAGTTAAAATACAGGGCTCTCCCTAGAACATAAAGGATCTCAGCAATGATTATGAATGGCGGCTAACATGACAAAAGAGAGAACAACCAGACATGTCCCTCCTGATGGGAGTATATGACACTACCTATGATGTATTCTTGCCAAAAAAATATTTGAACTTTAATCTGATCAAACTTCAGGATGGAAGCGACAGAGTTTACAGAAATTACAGGGAAAAGAAAAATGGTAAATGACATCATGATGATCCAATCAGAAAATCTAGCCTGAGAAAATCTACAGAATAAATGACCTGGTTTCTTTAACAAATAAATCACAAGGGGGAAAAAAGAGGGAAGGGGAAGCCTATAGATTAAAAGATTAAAGAGACACATCAATCAAATGCAATGTGTGGACTGTGTCTGGTTCCTGAATCCAACAAATCAACTGTGGAAAAAAATCCAGGAAATCTAGACATTAACAACATATTTGATGCTAAGGAATTATTCTCAAATTTTGTAAGATTTAATAATGGTGTATTTTTTAAGTACTTATATTTAAATATTTTAGAGTTGCCTACTAAAATATTTATGGATGTATATCTAAGATCTGCTTCCACAGATAATCTGTAAAAGAGGAATACAGGGAGTAGATGAGTGTAGAAGTAAACCAACGTTGCTGAAGTTGGGTGATGGGTCAATGGAAGTTCATTATACTATTCTCTCTAGTGTATATTTAAAATTTTCCTCAAGAAAAAGCTAAAAAGTAAAAAAAAGAAAGCTTTTATCAGTTACCATAGTACCCATCAGAACACATCTACACCAGTTCTCACCTGGCCCAATAATTGCATCAATATCACAATGAGTGTTTATGAAAATGCAGATTTCTGCGCTCTGCCCCAGACATACTGATTATGAAAATTCAAGTATAGGAGCTAGAATATGCATTTTAACAAACTAAGCAATTTTTACACACACTAAAGTTTCTTATATAAATGATCCTTATAAACACTGAAGTTGGAGAACCACTTACTGGGCATTTTGTGTCAGTTTCAGCCCTCACTTTCCAAATGAGAAAGTAAAAGGATAAAGATAAATTAACCGGTCAGAGATCATTTTGAAACCTTAAAAGAATTGAGATCTTTAAACCTTTCGAATCTTGACTGTCCAGTTTACTGTTTAAGCACCAACTAAACAATGTTGTTTAAAAATACATTATTATTAGCTTTTAAAAGTTTGGTTCAAATTCTACCAGAACCAATTTACCCTTTTGATCCTTCAAGACTAACACACACACACACACACACACACACACACACACACACACACACACACCATAAGTATCACAGGGGTCCCATATAAGATATCTTTAAAAAGAGGGCTCTATCAAGATGTAAGAGATAGCTTGGCATTCTGATAAAAGTGGAGGTGTTCATGGCCAAATCCCTGGGGTTTGGCTGAAAACAGAAAGCCCATTTTCATTTGATAGGGCTTTAGTTAGTATAAGGTATATAGCGGGGGGAGGAGGGGAGTTAAGGGGGTGTCACCTGTTTGCCACTGGTGAAGATTATGTGTCCGGAGGCCATGTCCTTTTCCAAGGTGAGGGTTCTGGAGGCCAATTTTCATCTGCCCAGACAGGTCATTGTTGGGCTGCATGGTTTGGGTTTCTTAGAGCTCTTCTTGTTTGTAAAGACACCCTTGGCTTCCATGCTTGGTAATGGCCTTTCAAAAGTTATTAGAGAAAATATGAGGTGGGCACATTTTTCTATTTATCTAAATGGCTACATTCATACCCTAGCCCCTTTTGGTATTAATCCAAGTGGCTTGATTTTGAATTAAAGGGGTGGACTAGAAAAATGGAAGTACACAAATCCTTTAATGAGAAAAAACCAGCACTTTCATTTTCTCCCCAACATTTTATGAAAATTTTCAAACATAAAAAAATATTCAAAGAATTGTACAGTATACTACCTATATTCTATAATTAACATTTCACTATATTTGTTCTTTATCACATTTCTAAATATTCCACTATCCATTTTTTATGCATTTCAAAGTAAGTTTCAAAAGATCAGTAACCCATTCCTCCTTACTTCAACATGCATATCATTACCCAAACTTCAATATATGTGTTTAGAGTTCCTTATCTTTTGTATACTGAGGTAAACTTTGTATGCCATGATATGCACTAATCTTAAGCATATCATTTGATGAGTTCTGACAAAGGCATATTCCTGTGTAACCAAATAGCTATCAAAATACAGACTATTACCAACACCCCAGGAAGTTTCCTCTCCTCCCTTCTCAGGAATCCCACCTTTACCCAGTACTTATGGAAATATGTGGTCTGATGCTTCCACATCATCTGGTGAGGTGGGACTGAAATTATAAGTAACACTTTCCAGATAACTTAGGCCACAGACAGAGTAATTTTTTTCTTAGGTCATATGAACATGACATGAAAACAAAAACATCAGACCCTGAACATTTTCATGCTTTTCCCACTTGACTATATCCCAAATTTTCATTTTAAAATTTCTGAATTAAAACTTCAAAATTAAACTTCTGACTATTTCCAAGCAAATAGACAATTTTTTGTTTTTGTTATGTTAATCCTCACCCGAGAATATTTTTCCATTGATTTTTAGAGAGTGGAAGGGAGGAGGACAAACAGAGAGAAAGAAACATCGATTGGCTGCCTCCCGCACACAGGGCTGGGGATAGAGCTTGCAACTGAGGTACATGCCCTTGGTGGGAATCGAACCCTAAACCCTTCAGTCCATAGGCCAAGGCTCTGTCCACTGAGCCAAACCCACTAGGAAGCAAGTAGACAATTTTTTCATAACCTTTTATCAGGGCAAACCTACAGGAATACTAGTATAGCTATTAAAAAATACTTCACACGAGAAATGCAATTAAGTTTAATTAAAATGAATGCTAATATTCCTCCTATAATAATAAAAACAAATGTCTGAAATATACTCTAATGAAAGGAAAATCCCCTAGTATATTATACAGCTAAAAATACATTTAGGGTGGAGGAAGGCATGGGCGGGGGGTGAATATAGGGGACATCTGTAATAGGGTCAACAATAAAAAAATTTTGTGAAAATATACGTTTGTTTAATATCTGAATTTTTATTATTACTCTAAATCTAATGCAATCCAGACTTCAAAAATTAATGACTCTATTAATTCTACTATTTTCTACTCATGCAAGCAAAGGCAGTAAGTAATGTTGCAAGTATATTCTTAGGATATCTGAAAACTACCAATAAACAGCATCTTTTTTCTTATTTGTTTAATAACTGCTGTCATTCTCTTTGTAAGCAGCAATCACAAGATGTCAAACAAATTCTGCCTTGACTGTGGGTACTGATAGATGCCTCTGCTTGTTTTTATTAAAAACAAAAAAATCTTCCTGCATTAATTACCAACACAGGAGAAGTGGGGGCACTGCTGGGATGTTCACCAGGCTCTGGGCAAGCAGAGATGCAGCACAGAAAACCATGGAGCAAACTCAAATGCTGAATACCGGAACACATTTTTCTTTAACTCCCTGGGGACTCAGGAACTCAAAGTCTTAGATTCCCTTAAAGGGAAAAGCAGGAGCATGCATGGGGGCAGGGTGGGATCATGTTTATCAGTCACAACAGTTCATCTGGGCCTGGATCCAGGTAGTCTGCATGTCTAAATTTGATGAAATATAGGCGCCACCAGGTAATAGTAGTGGTCAGGGAGCTTGCCAGAAACCTGTAACTCAAAACGGAAAAATGAAATTAAAAGACTACTTTGGCTAGGCAATTTCTTTCTTCAGGATGCAATAACTGCAAACTACAAAGTTGAAAGAACAGACAATTCTTTGTATGTTTTAAAGTTTCTTCTTCCTAATGTGACACAACATCTGGGCCAGAAAAATATACACAAATAGTTTCAAACTTGCATTTCCATACTGAACTGTAAAGTTTTAGTAGAACTTCCCCTCCTCTTTCTTCTTTCTCTTCTCCACATGCTGCATGGGAGTTTGGCCTATGGCAGGGAGCAGAGGCAGGCTGAGGTCTTGGGTGTATCCGGAGGGTAGGTACTAGGGCCAACAGTGGTGGAGCAGACCCTGACCCTATCCTGTCAATAAACCTTAACCCCGACCTGCCAGGCCACTGAGCTGGCTATTCTCTGTCTAGCCTCTTCTCTAATTGCTCTAAAAATGACTCTTCATTTATAAGTACCTTTGTGTAAACACCCCACAGGAACTGACAGTCATCAGAATTACCATACAGTTCTAGTTTTTAAGGAGAGCAACAAAAGTCTTTCATTGTGGTAGGACTCTGAAAACAATTTCAACTGTTGTGCACAATACTTATCACTCTTTTAGCTTAGTCTGCAGGTGACATTAATTTGACTTTTAAAACTGTTTACAGTGAAATGTTAGATCTTTTGATTTGGTTTTTTGAAAGTAAAGGTGGAGAAGTGATTTCTGGTTCTCCACAGAACCAGTCTGTTTCTCTTACTTCTGAGCGACCCAGAGAGATAAAGCTAAAGTCCTGCACTTCTTCACCCATCCCATGAAGCACCCCCATAAATTCTAAAAGGACTGACACTTTTTACCTAAATATGAAAATATAAACAAACAAAAAATTAAAATGGGAAGGAGACAAGAAGAGGAATAAAGTTCTTTAAAAAATTTAAATCAGCCTTAGAGATTAGTATAAAACACAAAATTCTTTTTAGTAGTTTGAGACTTAATTTTTTTCCTTTTTCTTTATAGTAGTACAAATTTTAAAACACATAATTTACTTAGGACTCCTTAGAAGCAATTCCCTGAACTATTATTTTTCTTCTACTGACAAAATGGGAAAGCCAGTTATTGTCAATTTTATAAAAGAAAACCAATCTTGAATATTGCAAATCACAAACTCTCTTCTGATTGGGTGCAGATTAAAGTCTGCCATTTAAAGAACTGCTTATTTAAATAGCTCAAATTAAATAAACTATTATTTCTAGTGATTCACTACTAAATCCTGACAAAAGAAAAGAAAGCCCCCCCCCTTCAATTTTCCATAGTACTTATCACCTTCCAAAATAGTCTGTGATTTACTCATTATATTTGTTTATTGTCTAGCAGTGCAGGCTTCTTTAGGGTAAGGAATTTTGTCTGTTTTATTCATTGATGTACTCCAAATGGCTAGAACAGTGTCTGGTACATAGCAAACCCTCAATAAACAGTCTTAGAATTAATGAATAAAAAGTTGAAGAGATTAAGGAAACACTCTTAAAATAAGGGTATTTGTCTTGTTTCTACATATCTACCTTGCCACATATTTCAGTATAATAAGATATCTTATTGTGGGCATTGAAGAATATTACAATATGCTTTTTTTTTGTTTTAATCAACTACCCCAAAGCTTTTTTCCTCCTTCACAGCACCAGCTAAAATGCAAGAAGGAAAACCCTTGAGATTTCAGAGTTGAAGTAGACCTTAGAAACCACTTAAAACTGAGGTCTGTGCCTTCAAAAATTGCCAAGGAGCTTGTTGAACATGCAGATTCCCAGGTCCCCCTCCACACCTACTGACTCACAATACCCATGCTGCCTAGAAGGGAATAAGATTAACTGTTTAACCCATGGTTACAATACAGCACTAGATGTGTGATCAGGATGCTACTGGAACCAAGAGGTGGTACATACAAATCAAAGTGTACTTAAGCTGAATTCTAAAGTTTGAGCAGAAATGTACTGTTAGATGAACATCAGTGGTGGTATATGCATTTAACACAGAAAGCAGTGTATAGGTGCTATAGCTTGAGGGAAGAGTGCCTATCACGAGGATTAGAGATGCTGTCTCAGGGACAAAATATAAAGAGCTTTGTGTTCTAAAATAAGGAGTTTAAATCTTATTATTTTTGTTAATCCTCATCCAAGGATATTTTTCGATTGATTTTAGAGAGAGTGGAAGAGATGGGGAAAGACAGAGAGAAATATTGATGTGAGAGAAACACATCGATTGGTTGCCTCCTGCACGTGCCCTGACCAGGGCTCCACCAGGGTCCTCCACCCTGCAACCGAGGTATGTGCCTGGACCGGAATATGTGGCAAGGTAGATATGTAGAAACAAGACAAATACCCTGCAACCGAGGTATGTGCCTGGACCGGAATCACCGACTCTATATCCACTGAGCCAAAATGGCTAAGGCTAAATCGTATCTTAAAGACAGGTGGAAGACATTAAAAATTTGGGCAAAGAGCCGAAACCGGTTTGGCTCAGTGGATAGAGCTTCGGCCTGCGGACTGAGGGGTCCCGGGTTCGATTCTGGTCAAGGGCATGTACCTTGGTTGCGGGCACATCCCCAGTGGGAGGTGTGCAGGAGGCAGCTGATTGATGTTTCTCTCTCATCGATGTTTCTAGCTCTCTATCCCTCTCCCTTCCTCTCTGTAAAATATCAATAAAATATATTTAAAAAAAAAAATTTGGGCAAAGAAAAGTACTGATCATATTTAAATTTTAAATTAAATTTTCAAAAATTGGGGTGGGCTGGGTTAAGAGCAGGTAAGAGGCAGGAAGTTAAAGAAAAAGGCTATTGTAGTCCAGAAGGGGACAAGTGAGTGGGCCTGATTGGGAAGATGGAGAAGTCTAGCAATTACTTACCCCTTTCTCTCCTCTCCCTAGGTCTCTGACCTAGGAGCCTGTGTGAATACTGGAGTTATTAACCCAAAAAGGGAAAAGAGGAGGAGGGGCAGACTTTTGGGCAAAGATGATGAGCTCTATATTGGACATGATGACATTGCAGAGGTTCTCAAAGTGTGATTCTTCAGACTATCATCGCTTAGGAGCTCATTAGAAATACAAATGTGCCCCCAGCTGAGGGGCTCAGTTGGTTGGAGCATCGTCCCACACGGGGGGGGGGGGGGGGGGGGGCGGAGTTTGCGGTTTGATTCCCAGTTTTTGGGTTTGATCCCCAGTCATGGAGTATATGGGAGGCAATCAATCAATGTTTCTCACATTGAGGTGATGTTTTTCTCTCTCTCTGAAATCAATAAAACATATCCTTGGGTGAGGATTAAAGAAAAAAAAAAGAAATACAAATTTGGAGAGCTGGATATAGCTTAGCTATTTTTCAATAAGCCCTCCAGGTTCTAACACACACTGAAGTTTATAACCACTGGGACAGCCTAATCTCTAGCTCAGAGGATAATTAACTTTGGGGAATATTATAGATAGATAGATAGATAGATAGAAAGATAGACAGATCAGAAAGTAGTGGCAGCTGAAGCCACAGGTTGCCAACTAAGTCACATGGTAAGTTACATCCAGAGCTGAAGTCACCATTCCTCATAGAGTCTTATGTTCCTACCTCTGCACTACTTGGAAGTATCCCTTAAAGTGAGCCTCTTATTTCAGATCAAGGAAAGATTTATAATATAGTATTTTATTGGTTGAAGGTATCCTTCGAACCCTGACTGCAGTTCATTACTAGAGTCCTTATATTCTCATAAATTTGTCAGCAGTCATGAAGTCATCAATCACCTTTGCTATCTGTGGCATGCAAGTCCCCCTTATTTCTCACACGCACATATTTTCTAATAACCTTTTTCTTTTTAAAACTTATCTGTTTTCATATCTTAATCATCACAGCAGATCATCTGTATCTGTTCTTTTTAAAAAGTATGTTTTTATTGATTTTTAGAGAGAGAGGAAGGAAGATAGAGAAACATTAATCGGCTGCCTCCTGCATGTACCCCCACTGGGGATCAAGCCCGCAATCTGGGCATGTGCTCTCACTGGGAATCACATTGGCAACCTTTTGGTTCCTGGGTGGATGCTCAACTGCTGAGCCACATCAGCTGGGCTATCTGTCTCTGTTCTTAATAAGCACAAGTTTACAGGACTGAGTTCCATGTATACTCCTGAATCTTCTCATTCCAAACATCACGTCAAATGGCAATGGTTCCTCCCCCAGATGATACTTCCTCTTATTCATGGACCATTCATAGGCTATCTTCAGTATTGGGAAAAAGAGTTATTTGGAGATACATTCTCAATTAAATTTCTATTTTTTAAATAAACAAACCTAAATTTACCCTGGAGTTTTTTAGACTCCCTTCTAATTACTATCTTGTTTTGTCTTGGGTTAATATTAAAATGTTTTCTCTTATATCCAAGTAATGCTGCTACTCTTGGCAATATGACTAAATTTCACTCAGTTAGCAAGTAACCAGTTCTTACCCTCTATAGAAACTTGTATATTTACTGTGTGTGGGGTGGTATAAAAATTACTTATACATATTTCCTGCCCTAGCAGTCCTGATAATCCACTAACTAGTGTGATAAGGTTAGTGTGAAAACCATTACAAATATAACAGCTTGTGTCTCACAGTGAGTGACTATAGAGGAAATGATGAACTCAGCATTCCATTCCAACCTTTACCTAATTATCTTCCATACTATAGTGACTGGATAGCTAAGAACTACATTTCCCAGACTCTCTTACATGAGGGTTCTATATCTGAATGTCACTCTAACTATTAGATGCCTTGGTGGAAGATTTGAATGGGAAAGTGTGGTGGAGTCCTCATTACTGTTGCTTTTACTATCCTTTTTCTACTGGTGAGCACAGGTATACAAATGTTAGGTTTTTCTGAGCAGCATTCTGGTGTCCCATAGCTTCACGAGTATTGAGTAGGGGTAGCAGCTTAGCTCTCCTGGTGGGCCAGTTCAGAGGAGCTATTCTAAAAGTTGTTCCTGTAGGTTCAGACTACAGGCTGTTTCTTTAACCCCCCAACAACAAAGAACACCCAATTCCTAAAGTAAAGGTACTTCCACTTGAAATAGCTAGAATGACTTTAGTTTCTTGCAACTTAACCCCAATTGGGGTTCAAACAATTGATGTGAAAAAGAAAGGGAAGCCCTAGCTGGTTTGGCTCAGTGGATAGAGCGTCAGCCTGCAGACTGAAAGGTCCTGGGTTCGATTCCGGTCAAAGGCACATACCCAGGTTACAGGCTTGATCCCCAGTAGGGGGAGTGCAGAAAATCAATGATTCTCATCATTGATATTTCTATCTCTTTCTCTCCCTTCCTCTCTGAAATCAATAAAAATATATTTTTAAAAAAGGAAGGGGAAGCAGAGAGATAAGATCACAATCATTAAGGAAGACTAAGAGAGGACCTATAAAGAAGGTGGTGCTTGACATAGTCCTTGACATATATAGGATTTTGGCAAAAATGAAGGGCAAGGAAACAGCATACTAGGCTGAGGATAAGGTATAAACAAAAATGAAGAATTATAACAAAATGGGTATTTCCCCACCTATTCCATTAAAAGCAACAGAAGACTGCCTAATTTAAAAAGATAAAAAATTTATATTGGTGTGCAAAAATTATCCTACTTATATGTGTGTTTTTTTAAACGGTAAGCACTTAAGTCATCAAAATCTTGATACTGTACAGCTTTTTGGTTGGGATGAGCCACATTTAAAACATTCAATAGCCTGCTGGTGCTGCTCAGTGGTTGAGCACCGACCTATGAACCAGGAGGTTGCAGTTGGATTCCCAGTCAGGGCACATGCTGCGTTGGGGGCTCAATCTGGGTGGGGAGGTGTGTGTGAGGCGGCCAATTGTTGATTCTCTCTCATCATTGATGTTTCTTTTTCTTTCTTTTTTTGTTAATCCTCACCTGAGGATATTTTTCCACTGATTTTTAGAGAGAGTGGAAGGGAGGGGGAGACAGAGAGAGAGAGAGAAACATCGATGTGAGAAAGACACATCTATCGGTTGCCTCTGGCACTCACCCCAACTAGGGCCAGGGATTGAGCCTACAACCCAGGTATGTTCCCGGAACCAGAACCGAAGGTGGGACCCTTCAGTCCATGGGCCTATCAGATTAGGGCTTATCACTGATGTTTCTATCTCTCTCTCTCTCTCTCTCTCTCTCTCTCCTCTCCGAAATCAATAAAAATATATTAAAATAAATAAATAAAACAATCAACATGGTAGCAAGCAGCTGTGCTTTTGAATCAAATGACTACTCATTTGTGACATTCTAAAATAACCTCAATGTAAAAAAATAAATAAATAAATAAGTAAAATAATCTCAATGTAAAAAATAAATAAATATAGTAAGTAAGTAAGTAAGTAAGTAAAATAACCTCAATGTACTCTCCTATGGGTGTATCTATTTGTGGTTTACCTTTTTTATAACAGCACTTTTTGTTATAATATATTCACAAATCTGAAAAAAAATGCTTTGTCATACTGTTTCCCATGTTCATGTGTTGCGCATGTGCGTGGTCACAGTCTGCCAAACTGACCTGTTGTTTGCTCTCTCCGTCCTCCTGTCTCTCACATGTGGCCTCTTCACACGCAAATTTCTCTCTCTTGTTCCTCACCTAGTAGATGGGCATCACCATACACAAACGCCTTCACCTCTTACCTACCTCCCACTCACATCTATCTCTATGTATACTACCACCTCACTTCAAGTTCTTATACACTTAATTTCTTTTCAACTGATGTGGTCCTTTCCCCCTCTCTCTTCCATACTCCTTTGCTTTCAACTTCATCTTCCCTCAGACTCCTTGGCCCTCTCATCTCTCCTAGCACACGCTCCAACAACTGCTGCCCTGGGTCCTAGTTCTGGAGAGGGCTGTTGTCAGGAAATCTGCCAGGGTGGCTGAGGAGTTAACTGGGGCAAGGGTGGGGGTGCCAATGCATGGATGCGGGGCATGAAGAGACCAGGTGGCCAGCCAGGGTTTCCCAGGCCTCTGAGGCAGAAGCGGGTGGGCCTGAACTAAAGAAAGGGGCCACCAAAGCAGGGGACAGGCCAAGTCCTGCTGCTCGACAGCCGGAGTGCACACAGAAACGCTCTGTGGCCTGGATGGGGTCTGAGACTGCCAGTTGGACATACTGACCCAAACAACCAATTAGGACATGTTCAAGGTCTGATGAGCAGAACAGTCTTTTAAACTAGGCTAAATCCCCTGTTAAGAGTTGCTGATTTTTCTCTCCCTAAGTTTTCCAAATTTACAGTCCTAGTAAGAACTGCAAGACAAATCAGAAAAGGGTACTAAAAAATCTTGACATACTCTGAACATTAGAGTTAATGTGCTTTTGGAAACAAACCAGGTATCTGGTAAACACTGAGGGATCTAGTAGGTATGCTTAATGAGCATTTGTATTAGGAAGGAATTTAAGATCAAGGTCAGCAATAATTAATATGCATGCAGGAAGTCATCAACATTTAAGCATAAGCAATATGAGTCTCATTTACTCTTCAATCACTTCCTATTGCCTGAAGGAACTGGTGGTAGTCTAATGATTAAAGCAATAACATTAAAGTAGAAAACAATATTAGAAAATTAATCTGACCCTTATAAAAGAAGCCAGCACAAATACTAATCCACATAAGCTGACTTTACATGACTCCTGGGAAGCTGTGATTTTCCTTTAACCTGTACTGTCTCCCTGTCCCCCAAATTGGAAAGCTTTCCTGAAAGGTGACTGGCAAAAGAGATGGTCAAGGGCTTTCGTTTTTTTAAATCTAGGTAACTGATAATCTTTCAGTGCTTTCCAACATGCCATCACACTGCTATCTAGCTGTTTGTCACATCTCCCACTTACTGTATCACGAGAGAACAGCCTCCCTACACCTCAGCCTTCTAGTGCTGTGTTGCTCACTCACTTTTCCGATTGCAGTGCCCCAGCGCTCAGCAATGCCCTGAACAGCTACAAGTCACAGAGTATAAAGTAGGGAAGAAATGACAGAAGACGACAGAGAGGAGCTGTCTTGTGTAATAGCAATTCCTAGAGGGTTTGGTTTTCACCAGCATTAGCTAGTTGACAGAGAGTATGACAAGGGTGTTCTTTTCATTCCTGACCTATTTCTGTTTGATCTTATAGGAAAATCATAATCTCACTGATGACAGAGACAGAGTATATGATACTCCAAATTCAGAATTATCACAATGGTGAACAGAAGGATAAATAAGAGTGTCATGTATAGACTCAAAATGTGAACAATAAAAGGATCTCAAAAGTTAATTTTCCTAAGTTAATATTTTACTAATTAATGAACTTTCTCTTATAGGTGTGGTAGAAATTTTAAAAAATCACAGTCGTATTACTAGTAGCCTTCCTTAGGAGGAAAAATATTTTTTTCTTTAAAAAATGTTTTTAAAAATATATTTTTATTGATTTCAGAGAGGAAGGGAAAGGGAAAGATTGAAACATCAATGATGAGAAAAATCATTGATTGGCTGTCTTCTGCACGCCCCCTACTGGAGATCAAACCCTCAACCTGGGTATGTGCCCAGACCTGGAATTGAACTGTTATCTCCTGATTCATAGGTCAATGCTCAACCACTGAGGCACACAAGCCGGGCAGGAGGTAAAATAATTTTAAAAATGCCTACTCTTTTGATCTATGGTGAGACCATGAGTAACTTTTACTTTCTTCTTTATACATCTCTATAATATCTTAATACTACCACTAGGAATAGTTTAAGCTTATTATGTGTCATGCACTGTGCTGAGAGCTGCTGTGGTGGCCAGCCTCCCAGATGGTCTCCAGTGACCCAGCCTTCTGGTATTCACACCTGGTCTGCCACTGTGTGCTGGTCTATGTGATCAAAGGCACATGGCAGGAGTGATGGGAAGTCACTTCTGAGATTTGATTTAAAAAGACAGATTTCTGTCATAGGTACTCCGGTTCTCTCTCTCTCTGATTACCAATTCTAAAAGAAGCAGACTGCCATGTTGAGGGCAGTCCTATGAAGAGACACAGGTGACAAGAAAGTGAAGTCTCCAGGAGGAACTGAGGCCTGCCCAGAGCCATGGGAGTGCGCATGAAGCAGGGATGACTGCAGTTCCAGCCAACAGCTCAACTGCAACCTGATGGATCCTGAGCCAAAGGCACTCAGCTAAGTCACACCCAGATTCCTGGCCCTCAGAAACTGACATAGTGTTTGCTGTTTGGGATAATTTGTTACACAGCAATAGGTAACTAATACAGCAGAACAGGCATTATTTCTTTAATCCTCATAACAGCCCAGTAAGGTAGGTATTTGTCTCATCCCGATTATAAAAGTGAAGAATTAAAGCTTATATAGGTTAACACGTCCAAGGTTCTACAGCTAGTAAGCAGCAACATCAAGATTCAAACCTAAATGAGTCCGACTTGAAAACCCACAATCTTAGTCACTGTTATACAGCTTTCCTCATATTACTTCTATAATCAGAAAATATATTTTTAATTAAGTATTTTCATTCCAAGAAAAAGAAATTCCGACTCTTCCTTCACTCCTGGTCTCAGAAGTAGAGACACTCTCCCCACTTCCAAGGGAAAATTTCCCTCTTCTCCTCCTCCCACATTTCAGATCTGTTCTCTCTCCTGAAAGGCCCCCCATCTCCAGGATTTCCAGTGGTCCTTATTCCTCACCAGTTTCTTTCCTTCCCTCTACTTGTAAACATAGCCAGGGCCTCTATTTAAAAACAAATAAAGCCGAAACCGGTTTGGCTCAGTGGATAGAGCGTCGGCCTGCGGACTGAAGGGTCCCGGGTTCGATTCTGGTCAAGGGCATGTACATTGGTTGCGGGCACATCCCCAGTGGGAGGTGTGCAGGAGGCAGCTGATCGATGTTTCTCTCACATTGATGTTTCTAGCTCTCTATCCCTCTCTCCTCCTCTCTGTAAAATATCAATAAAATATATTTAAAAAAAAAAATATGTCCACACAAATCCTGCACCCAAATGACCCCAGCAGCATTATTCAGAAGAGCCAAAGAGTGGAAATAGCCCAAATGTCCAACAGTTGATGAATGGGTAAGTAAATGTGGTCTATCCATACAGTAAAATTATTAGGCAGTAAAAAGGGATGAGGTACTGATATGTACTACAGTGTGGATGAACCTCGTAAATATCACACAAAGTGAAAGAAGCCAGTCACAAAAGACCACATATTGTGCCATTCCGTTTATTTGAAATGTTCAGAATAGGAAATCTAGAGACAGAAAGTAGATTAGCATTTACTGAAGGCTGATGGGGACTGGGGGAGAGGGGTCTTGGGGAGTGACTGCTTTTGGGTGAAAAGTTTATTTTGGGAGTGATGAAAATGGAAAATTGATTGTGGTGATGGTTGCACAACTCTGTGACTATACAAAACACCACTGAATTGTGAGGTCTATGAATTATATCTCGGCAAGGTTATTAAAAAACAGTAACACTTGTATACTTCTCTACAGCCACCACCAACTATCACTTTTCATCCATTCCTTCCACTGCTAAAATTTTGGTCTAAGTCACTAGAACTTACTAGTGGCCAAATTTGCTGACTTTTACTGAGTCATCGCAAAACGTCCCCCTGAGCCTCTTCCCCTGACTGGGCTCTTCGTCTCTTCCAATTCCTTTTCTTCTGCTTTGGCTGCTCATCTCCTTCATCAGGCCCACTTTCCAATCACCGGGTCCTGATTGTTTCTCCTCTGCATAATTTCTCTTACACCCACCTCTCTCTTCCATCCACAGTCACTGTACCAGTTCAGGCCCCTATCCCTTTGTTTCTGCTACTACCTCCTATCGGACTACAGTGGCTTTCCCTCTCCAATATATCCAGAATACCAAACAGCAGCAGATTAAAATGGAGATACCATTTTACTTTTTTGTACAAAACCTGCACTGGTCTCTGCTGCCTGTAAGATAATCCCTAAGCTGGCCTTCAAGGTTCTCCATGACCTCGGCCCTAACCTGTATTATCAATCTTTGTTCTATAACCCCCGCGCTCACCCCCCCAACACAAACTCTAAGCTGCAGCCAAACCCTCCATTTCAGAACCCTCTAAACATGTCTTGGCTTTTTTTTTTTTTAAATATATTTTATTGATTTTTTACAGAGAGGAAGGGAGAGGGATAGTTAGAAACATTGAAGAGAAACATCGATCAGCTGCCTCCTGCACGCCCACTACTGGGGATGTGCCCACAACCAAGGAACATGCTCTTGACTGGAATTGAACCTGGGACCCTTCAGTCCGCAGGCCTACGCTCTATCAGACCAGGGGTCCTCAAGCTTTTTAAACAGGGGGCCAGTTCACTGTTCCTCAGACCGTTGGAGGGCCGGACTATAGTTTAAAAAAAAACTATGAACAAATTCCTATGCGCACTGCGGGCCCGGGACAAGTCGGCTGCTAAGCAGGACAGGCAGCGGCACCCGGCGGGCCGGATAAATGTCCTCGGCGGGCCGCATGTGGCCCGAGGGCCATAGTTTGAGGACCCCTGCGTCTATCCACTGAGCCAAAGTGGTTAGGGCTGTCTTGGCTTTTTTTGTATCCACATGGTTTTCCTACCTCTGCCCTGGCCTTATCCCCTTAGGAACGCCCCTCCCCACTGCTCAGCCTCTCTGCAGCCAACCTTATTCATCCTTTGAAGTCCAATTCGATTCCCATTTCTTCTGTGAAGTGATCACTCCAGCCCAGCTGTGGGCAAACTACGGCCCACGGGCCGGATCTGGCTGTTCTATCCGGTTCTCTTGCTCTCCCCTCCGCTCCTTTACTTTGAATTTATATTAGTTCACACAAACACTCCATCCATGCTTTTGTTCCAGCCCTCCAGTCCAGTTTAAGAACCCATTGTGGCCCTCGAGTCAAAAAGTTTGCCCACCCCTGCTCCAGCCCCAAATTATCTTTCCTTCCTCTTATTCCCAGAGCACGATTATACTGCTTTGTATTGTTACATGTATTAGGCTTCTTTCTCCAATGAAACTAAGTACTATATAACCCAGTTCAGAAGTCACCTCCATCATGAAACTCCAGACTAGCCCCCAACCTTCCAGTTCTCTCTCTTCATTACAACTATACCTGTTTTTTTTTTACCTTGCTGGGAATTCTCATCTTAGAATAATTCCTTTCCCCACCCAAACTAGCCTCTTCTCTTTTTACTTATATACTCTGGATTATTCGTTGTAATAATAATGGACCCAGGAAGGCGGGGGGGGGGGTGGGTGGTGGTGAAGGGGTAAGAGATCAACCAAAGGACTTGTATGCATGCATGAGCATAACCAATGTACACAGACAGGGGGGTGGGGGCAGCTGGGGAGTGGCCAATGGGAGAAAAAGGAGACTTATGTAATACTTTAAACAATAAAGACTTTAAATTTTAAAAAAATAATGGACCCTGAAACAATCAATATAAACAAGGTCATGTCCTTAGAAAACTTCCAGCCTAGGCTTGACTCTAGAATTCATTAATTTAATCCCCCTCTTGCCAACCCCTCCCGTTCCCTTACTTACTCCCTGGTCTTTCCAGTGCATCCATCTGGAAAATTCCAATCAATCCAACTTCCCTCGCTCTTTTACACACACAGAGGATGCCCATTTAGAGAAAATCACACAGAGGCAATGAACGGGGCCACTACAAATACACTGTCTCTAATTTCACTGGGATCTTAACAGTGCGGGGCAGTCCTTCTACTATCCTTTATCAGCTTTTTCTCCTCTTTACCAATCTCTTACCTTCTTTCATCTCCAATCTCAGCAAAAATGTACAGAAAGAAATAGAAGTCTAGCTTCTTCAATTTTCTGTCCTTTTTCCCACATGAAAAACTGTCTACATGCACATCTATCATTTCCTCCAACCCTAAGGGAGCAGGAGTCTGATATCTCCACCCCTTCTTAGACACATGCCTCAGCTGTCCCAGTCAGGAGGTCCCCAAGTCCTGTATATTCTACTACCAAAAGTAGATAGCTTCAACTTCTTATCTTCCATGGCTACATTGCTTAAACTTCAAGCACTTCTTTTTTTAGATTTCTTCCCTTCCCCCATTCCAAACTCTTTTTCCCCTTAATAATCTCTAATACAGTGGTCGGCAAACTCATTAGTCAACAGAGCCAAATATCAACAGTACAACGATTGAAATTTCTTTTGAGAGCCAAATTTTTTAAACTTAAACTATATAGGTAGGTACATTGTTATTAACTTAATTAGGGTACTCCTTCAATCGCACTGTACGTGAGCACCCGCACATGGTATTTTGTGGAAGAGCCACACTCAAGGGGCCAAAGAGCCGCATGTGGCTCGCAAGCCGCGGTTTGTCAACCACTGCCCTAACCGCTTTTGCCTGCCAGCTTGATCGCCCCCAACTGCACTCCCCTGCCGGCCCAGTCGCCCCCAACTGCCCTCCCCTGCCGGCCCGGTCACCCCCAACTGCCCTCCCCTGCCGGCCCAGTCGCCCCCAACTGCCATCCCCCTGCTAGCCTGGTCGCCCCCAACTGCACTCCCCTGCCGGCCTGGTCGCCCCCAACTGCCATCCCCCTGCTAGCCTGGTCGCCCCTAACTGCCCTCCCCTGCAGGCCTGGTTGTCCCCAACTGTCCGCTCCTGCCGGCCTGATCTCATCCCCAACTGCCCTCCCCTGCCAGCCATCTTGTGATGGTGTGACACCACCAAGGCTTTTATTATACAGGATATATATCTATGTGTGTGTGTGTGAGTGTGTGTGTGTGTGTGTTTTGCCTCCTCCTTTACCTTGACTTTCTCCCCAGATCCTCTTCACCATTCCCTGTAGTGCACAAAAAAGAAGTCTAGTTGCCATTATTTCTTGTCGAAAGAGGAAACAGAAAAGTAACTTGATTAGTAAATAGAGTCTGGACTGGAGCCCAGATCTTAAGAGATGTAAATTGGTGCTCTTTTCACAAGGCTGCACTCTCATGCTGACCTCCACTCTTCCATTCAACCAGTTCAAAACACTGCCTACATCACCTTCCCCTTACACATCTCTCACCTCAAATCTTCCTCTGGCTCCTCTCTCATCTCCACCAACACTGAAATACTGAGGTTTACCTGCCTACCAACCTCTTTCCTCTAAAGACATTCTCCTCTTTGCTTTTCACACACACACACACACCCCATACAATGATAACACTTACTGAAAGCTACCCAGACTTAATTTCTCCTCTTCTTAACCTTAAGTCCCTGGAAGAACATAATCACATTTTGCAAGTTTCCCCCAAAGACGTGTCGTATCATGCCGACAGATACAAGTGTGCCTTCTCTTTGCAGTCGCATTGCAGTCGCCTCAGGTTCACCGCCCAGAGCCGGGCCGGAAGGAGTAAGTTTGCTACACTAGTCATCCCGCTGAGGTGGGGGAGAAAACTTCAGACAACGTCCCATAAATCTCAAGGAGTGATGCGCCTGGAGGCCACGCAGTGACGTGGTCTAGGCGAGTGACTAGTGAACAAGTGTGTCGTCTGTTCCTGCGGCGTGTCAGTGTGTCACCGCGTGTGCCTGCGCGGAGCCGCACAACTGAAAGTACATTCGTGCGCGCCGCGACGTCGGAGCGCGAATGTGGATCCCTCTGAACCCGAGTGACCGGCGAAGGAACGACGCCGCGAACCCCCGCAGGGCTGTCCTGCAGGTGCTTACCTCTGCGGACGAGCAGGTGGACGCCGCTGGGCGCCGCCATGTTGGCGCGGGTCACGTGGCCGCGAGCACCCGCTCGCTCCCCTCCCCGCCCTGCCCCGCCCTGCCCCGCCCGCCGGAACCGTCCAGTCGCAGCCCTGCGGGAAACTCGCGGCGCCGAGACCGCCCACGGGAGCGCGCGTGCGCGCGGGGCCCTGACTGCTGGAGCCCCGGCGGCGGAGCGGGTCCGGCCCGGGGCAGCGAGGGAACCCACGGCTGACAGCCCGCTCCCGCCGCAAGAGGCGGGCTCTTCGCACGCTCGCGCTGAGCCCGGCGCCCAGGTGGGATGGAAGAAGCCTATCAGGTAAGCGTGGCATACAGTATTTGTAGCATCAACATTTTGGTGCTTGGAGACCTGAAGTTGGGAGGAAAAAATAAAGCACAATCGAGCGTTCAACTTAGCACTTTGTATTGTTTGCCACTTAGTTGCAAATTATTTCCCTGGATTCAACTGAAAGGTACATTTGGTTCAAAGTCGCCAGCTGCCCCTTGGCAGTCCCATAATCTACATTATTCAACGGAGACTCCAGACAAGACAGGATTTATGTGCAGCTGCACAATCTGTTCTGGGTATGTTTAGGGAACTTCTCATTTCCCAAGGACACCCCCCGCTTAGCTGTATTAACTGGAGACTTAATCCTAAATTTGACTTTTAAGAATGAGAGGATGACGTCTGCCAGTTGCGCTGCTGAAAGATGCAGCCTACAGAAGGCCAATTGTGAGTCAAGTGAGGGAGCTGATGTATCCCTGGTGATGACAGTGCCCATTTGTACCAAATTCACTTTTCCTCTTATTTGCGTTCTGGGGCACATTCCATCCTGTCATGGACCATCTTGGTAGTCTGGTGCCCAGCAAAGAACTGATATACAAGGAGTATCTGGTGAAGGAATTGAACTCTCCATGGAACCTGTCAAACCAAGAATGTAACAGTTTCCCGGACTTTAAATGCAATAAAGATTGGTAAGGATTTTTGGTAAATGTGTTTCCTAATTAATTTTTAACGATTTAATTTAATTATACACTCAGTGAAAAATCCAGACAATTCAGAAATGAGTAAAGGAAAAAGTGCAGTCCCCTTCCTCACCCTGTCTGCACTCCACAATCCCACTCTCCAGATGCAACCCCAGTGTGCATCATTGCACGCCTTTTATAGGCAAATATTTGTAAATATTTTAAATGGATTCACAGACTTACTGTTGCAACTTGTTTTTTTCCATTCATCATAAACATTAAATCTCAGAACGCTTAGCTCAAGCTCATTCTTTTTAATAACTACATAGTTCTGATATTTTTTACTTTTAAAGAGAGTGAATTTTGGCCCTGGCAGGTGTGGCTCAATCTGTTGGAGCTTTGTTCTGTACACCAAAAGGTTACAGGTTAGATTACCTGTCAGGACACTTATCCAGGTTGTGGGTTCCATCCTGTCTTCCATGCAGGAGGCAACTGATTGATGTTTCACTCTCACATCAATGTTTCTCTGTGTCTGTCTCTCTCTGCCTCACTGCCTCCCTCCCTTTCTCAAATCAATAAAATCATGTCCTTGGGTGAGGATTAAAAAAAAAGAGAGAATGATTTTTTTGGTAGTTTGTTAGAGGACACATGCTGTACTCCTTGGTGATCCAGTTTTGGGTGCTTTGGGGTCACCTTGAAAGATAAAGAGAAATCATGTTTTCCACTGAGGTAAATAAGATGTATGGGATGAGAATGAAAAGTACCCCTACAGGTTACTTCAACACCCACCTTTTTCAAACCCAGATCAATTTCAGGGAGAGATTTTTTGATGATGGTAAACAGAGCAGCCTGAGAGTTAACAGGACACAGAGTCTCAGGAAGTGTGCAGAAAAAAGAAACTCAGAGTCCCTAGTGAAAGGTCAGAAGGCATTAAGCCCAATTTCAAACATCTGAAACAGAACACGTTCACATGATTTAGTTCAGCCAACCTGGGGAAAACCATTGCACAATTTATTCCCCTGCGACTAGAACAAGGAAAAGGAAACACTGTGAGAACTCAGGTGGTACCACCCTGGTGGAATCCCCAATTAGGTCAGCATAGAACAGTGGTTGGCAAACTCATTAGTCAACAGAGCGGCAAACTGCGGCTCGCGAGCTGCATGTGGCTCGCGAGCCGCAGTTTGCTGACCACTGGCATAGAACATGGCTATATTAAGATAAGTGAGAAATGAAGCAGGTAGTAACTTGCATAGTTCATCCACAGATTCTTGATTTGGTTTCTTTCATACCATTATTTCTGCTATTATAGAAGGATTAAAAACTGCCAGCATGTGTCCTCCTAAATCACCAATTTATGAGATATGTGCATACTGGCCAATAGGATAAAGAGATAGACCACTGATAATCTGGGACCTCTTGCAATGCTAACATTCTGTGGTCCTGGGCTTACAGGGCATTATGCTTTCATCTAGATCAGTGGTCAGCAAACCGCGGCTCGTCAGCCACATGCGGCTCTTTGGCCCCTTGAGTGTGGCTCTTCCACAAAATACCACGGCCTGGGCGAGTCTATTTTGAAGAAGTGGCGTTAGAAGAAGTTTAAGTTTAAAAAATTTGGCTCTCAAAAGAAATTTCAATCGTTGTACTGTTGATATTTGGCTCTGTTGACTAATGAGTTGCCGACCACTGATCTAGATGAGTAACCATTAGTGACTCACGACTCCATGTCTGCCCATCTTCCCACCTGTGAAATGAAAGTTAATTATATTGTGGTACCTCACTGATTTGAACTCCCTCCATTATTCAGAGTTTGTACTTGGGTTTCCTTAGTAAAAGTTGAATAATTTTTCAAAACCAGGGTTCAAGAAATAAAGGATAATTTCTTAATACCTTCTTTTTTGTGTGTCCAAAAATTCATTCTTCAGTGGTAAAATATTTTTATTAATTGTGATTAATCATTGTTTTTACAGGCCTTTTACCTTGGTTTTTGAAAGATCATGTCTTATTAGAATCTTTTAAAAATATTTGTATTATTTTTTAATAAAAGAAATATATCAAATAAATTCTGATATTTATATTTTTGAAAAGTCAGTCTTACCTTTCTCCTTCTACTTAATATTTTATTATAGACTTATACCATATAACTTTTTCAAAAGTTGTATATAGTTTGTGATAATATTTAAATTATATCGGTCTCTGGAGAGCATTATGTTAAGTGAAATAAGCCAGGCAATGAAAGAAAAATACCACATGATCTCATTTATGGAAAATAAAGAACATTATAACCTGATTAACAAAAAGATAGATACAGAGGGAGTAAAGCACCGAACAGACTGTCAAATTATAGCGGGAAGGCTGGGGAGTGTTGGGGAGGGAGGGGGGGAAGAGATCAACTAAAGGACTTGTATGCATGCATATAAGCACAACCAATGGACACAAGACACTGGGGGGGTGGGATGAGGGCACGTGACAGGGGGTAGGGGAGGCTGGGGGAAGGTCAATGGGGAAAAAAAAGGAGATATATGTACTACTATATGTAGTACTTTAAACAATAAAAAAATAAAAATAAATACAAAAAATAAATTATATTGGTCTCTGTAATGTATGTATTGAATTTGTAATTCACATTTACATTTTTAAATGCTCTAGGGGATTATGTGACATGAAATCCTTTAAAAATAAATTTTGCTTTGTAATACATTTTGTAACTTGTTTTACAAGTTTAAATTTTAAATACTCATTAGGATTACCTATAGTGCAAGATACTTAAAAACATAGTAAGGGGCCGAAACCGGTTTGGCTCAGTGGATAGAGCGTCGGCCTGCGGACTGAAGGGTCCCGGGTTCGATTCCGGTCAAGGGCATGTACCTTGGTTGCGGGCACATCCCCAGTGGGAGGTGTGCAGGAGGCAGCTGATCGATGTTTCTCTCTCATCGATGTTTCTAGCTCTCTATCCCTCTCCCCTTCCTCTCTGTGAAAAATCAATAAAATATATTTAAAAAAAAAAAAAAACAAACATAGTAAGGGACTTACATATCTATAGAAGAAAATTGTTATTTATGAACATGTAAAACTAACTAAAAAAATGTGGCGTTTTTTACTTGGCACAGAGCAGGTTCTATGTATTCTAGCCTTCATTCACCATTCCTGAGTTTGCCATCAGTTTTGCCATCTGAATCAGAAAAAGTAGCTTTTTTATTTGATTTCAGGATCATTTCTTAGCATTTTACTCTATAGCTTGAGAAGAGTATTTCCAAAACTGCCCTCTAGTTGTCAAATTTTAGTATGAGGAAATACTTTTATTTATTTACATGTTTTAAGTCAAATATTCTTTCCAGGAACTAGGAGTTCTGCATAAATATAATCTGTGTATACAACAGGGGCCCCTCTTTGTAGCTGAGTGGACCCCTTTAAAGTTAGGGCCCCGCTTCAAATGATTATATGTTCAAGCAAAAAGTTTCTGGGGCACTCTTTTAGCCAACTTGCATGCAGAGTGTCATTTCCAATACCAGTCATTTGAGACAATAAGGATATGTTACTGGTAATCTAGGGATGTCCTTAGAAAAAAATGTATAAATGCTCCATGTTTTTTTAGGAAAAATAATGCTGTACACAAGGCAGTTGTGAAATCATGTGGATTTCTTTCCTATATTTCTAGCTGCCTAGAAGGACCCCTGATAAGGGCAGAGGGGATTTAGTTGTATGTGACCCTCATGTCCCTCCGATTTTTTGTCTAATGACATTTTCTCAAATGAACTTTAAGTCCCCACTCCCTTCTAACAAGATTGCTCTACATGAGCCCCTCCTATTGAAATTCAGAAGATTTCAGGATCTATAGCCATGTATAGACCTGATCCAAATTGACAATCTGTCATGGTAAGCAGAGTGGAATGGGACCAGACAGGGCTAACATTGTCTCAAGGGAGTAGTTCTCAGGCCCAGTCTGGCTCATTTATTTTTTCAAGCTGGTTCAACCCCTGGGCTTGACATATATTATGGGAGATTGTAAAGCAGAAATCATGCTGCAGCAACAACCTAGTCACTGTTGGAGCAGTTGCCCACCTGGAATGGTTGGCAGGGATCAAGGGAGGGAAGGTATGGGAAGGTTATTGGGAAAAGGAGGTGGACTGTCCCAAACACTGCTTGCTTTAGTCAGAGATGGTTGGGAACTGTACAGGCTTGAGGGACAAGGCTTCCCTGACCTCATCTCTTGGAACTGGCTCTGCGGGAAGTTGGATTAAAGCAGAAGAGTGCATTTGCCCCATGAAATTTAAATAAGAATGTATACCATTAGCGACTGCCATCTATTCTCAGTTAGTAATCCCTGGGAGAGTAGCACCTGCTTATACACTTCTGGAGAATGAAAAATCTATTCAGAGTAAGGAAGAACGGCAGAAAGTTTCCAAAGAATCTAGTGATCAATCAGCCAATCAACAAATAACTTAAGTGTCCACACTAGGCTCCAAGGAGATATGATATTATTTTTGTTGGAACTAATATGAAACTGATTGGAAAGCTGAGACTGATATGCTCATAAGATTGCCCATAGAGAAAAACTGAATACCCTTGAGACTATAAACCACATAAGGAGCAATGCCAGGAGTGAGTGGGTCACAGATTCTGACTATCTCTGGATGCTGAGAACTGAGAAAAATGCTGAACTCTAATTATATAAGTTCCCAGGAAATTGCTGCACCTGTTTAATCTCCTTTACTTTCTGCAAAGATAAAGGTGAGAGAAAGGGAAATGTGTTTCTTTTAAGCATCTTCAATACACACAAAAGAAGAGAAAGGAAAAGGCTCTCGCTCTTGTTGGAATTATTTTTAAAGTGTTTTGGTTTTTCTTTTCTGTTTACACATGTCTGTAATATGTGCTCTTTAAAACATTTTGCCATGGCTGGGTGCCTCAGTCGGTTGGAACTTCATCCCTTACCACCAAAAGGTTGTGGGTTCAATTCCTGGTCAGAGCACATACCTAGGTTACAGGTTTGATTCCTGGTCAGAGCACATATGTGAGGCAAAAGATCAATGTTTCTCTCATAGATGTTTCTCTTTCTCTCCCCCTCTCTCTAGAATCTATAAAAACATATCCTCGGGTGAGGACTTAAAAAACACGCAAACATTTTAAAAATACTGAAATGTATTATACAGAAAGTAGAGGCCCTCAAAAAAAGCTCCCTCCAGGTAATCACTGTTCACAAGTTGATGTATACTTATCCAGATTTTTTTATACATATACCATTTGTTGGACTTTCTAAGGGAAGGTATCTATTTTTACCATGCCCAGTCGTATATCTGCGTAGGATAAAAGATAGCAGACCAGACAAACCACATGCAAAAGGGCACAGTATTACCTGTCTTTATTGCATTCTACTGTGCATTCTCTTTTTTTTTTCTTTTGCCTTCACTCTGCACTTGTTTTTCTTCTGTGATTGTTTCCAGCCTTCTGTAATATTACTGATTGTACTGTGTTTTTTTCTTTCTTTCCCTCTTGAAGTGATGGTACATTCCTGGTTAACTTCTCCTATTTGTCCATCTTTGTTTATTCTTTGGCTGGATTTATGGTTCTGTGTTGCTGTTTAATTCTTAGTATGTTTGAGTAAAAATAGATGGTTTTGTATGATTGTATGAGACCAGTTCACAGAGAAAGAAGTTTGACCATTAAAGTCAGCGTTTGAAAATATTTGTGATTTTGATATATTTCCTGCCTATCAGCATGAAACAATACTCCTTGGTCAGTTAACAGTTATGCAAAATACACTGCAGTAAGAATCTCCAAATTGGAGATTATGAAATAACAAGAGATTTAATAATAGAAAAAGAAAACTAGCTGTATGCCCCCTTCTCCCCTCCCACACTCCACCTTCACTCCCCAAACTGGCTGACAGACTAAGCAGTAGTGCATTTCTTAACTTCTGCTCGCCTCTCACTGAACACATTCTATATTCTATATTGAAGACTGAAACTGTTGAAACAATCAAGAGGGCAGATGCTGCCTCGACCTCTCTTCCCATTGAGCTGAGCTCCTCTGTGCTCACCCATCCACTTTAGCCCAGAGAATAACCTGTCTGGAGAGCATTCTCCTGAAGCACACACAAACATCACAGAATTTTCTTTTGCTTGATAAAGGATAAAGGAAGAAAAGCAGCAGCTGCTCTAGTAGCAGACAGCAAACAAGCTTCACTGTGGTGGTCCCACAGCCTTCACAAAGGGGATTCAAGAGAGCTAGGCAAACAAACTGTACAGCCCAAGACTTCCACACAGATTCACCTGCCAACATTATTAATTAAAAATCTAAAGAACTGTCCAGGTGAACTGAGAGTCTAACCAAAGCACATTTTCTAACTGGCCTTTATTAAGTTGGAAGAGAATACAGTTGAAGGACTGGAAAGAGCTTCAAAGATCACCTAACCCAACTCTTAATTCTACACCTTCCAATTTTAAGATACAGGTAACCCCAGAAAGATCGTAGGAGAGAAGATTCACCCCTGTTCCAGCCTGTGTACAAAATAACACTGCAGATCTTAAAAAATATTTTTACAGGACATTTATAAGGCACTTCGTGTAGCATCTTATGCACAATAGCTCTTCAGATACTCATAAGAGATGGCATTACATTTTTATTCTATTATATTTCTTCACAGGGTTAATGGAAAGCCCCCAAATTATGACGTGGACATTTTCTTTTTTTTTTTTTTTAAATATATTTTATTGATTTTTTACAGAGAGGAAGGGAGAGGGATAGAGAGCCAGAAACATCGATGAGAGAGAAACATCGATCAGCTGCCTCCTGCACTCCCCCCACTGGGGATGTGCCCGCAACCAAGGTACATGCCCTTGACCGGAATCGAACCCGGGACCCTTCAGTCCGCAGGCCGACGCTCTATCCACTGAGCCAAACCGGTTTCGGCATGACGTGGACATTTTCAAAGCTTCGGTTTTACACTTAGTTGATTTATAGAACCAGGGTGTCAAAGATGGGGATAGTTTGTTTTTGGTAGCCAGATCAAATTCAAGTAAACTATGATACCTTTGAGAATCAGTTTCCAAAGAAAAGGATTGAGTATTGCTCTTTTTTATTTTTTTTTAAGAAAGCTCTTCACTGTCTTTTGGCGAATTCTGCTTGTGAAAGTCAGTCAGGCTGAACAATCTTGCTGTATAAAGGTGCCACTTGTCTGCTTCAGATAAACTTATTTTAAAATTTTCTTTGGTTTACAATTGTATTTTATCTGACAATTATATGGAGCTTCGGTTGCTGAACAATATATTATTTA
This sequence comes from Plecotus auritus, assembly GCF_963455305.1. NCBI lineage: Eukaryota > Metazoa > Chordata > Mammalia > Chiroptera > Vespertilionidae > Plecotus > Plecotus auritus. The sequence goes on from NC_137776.1 coordinate 48,464,461, forward strand.
AGCAAAACTTTATTTCAAAGTAACACATAGTTTTAAAAAACATGCAATTATATATAACATGGTTTACAATGAAAAACAAGTCTCCCATCCCACCTTTTCTCAGTCTGACTCCAGACTCAATCACTTTGAACTGTTTTTCTTTCTGGTTACTGCTCAAAGCCATGCCAGCTGTGCTTTGTTATATTTGGACCCTGACTTAAGTGTACTTTGACTTAAGTGTACTTTCTTGTACACTCTTTTTTTCTGGAGTTAATAATTTTCTATTCTTTTGGACCAATTATTTTCTTGGACATGTAATTCAGTTGCCATGTTCACACTTTTTTATAATCGGAATCAGATCAGTTTTACTATTTCTTTTACTCTACATCTTACGTGCTCTTTGATTTCACCTTCATGCTGCTAAAATAGATCTACACATAACTTCATCAGAAAGTGTATGAAGTAAGTTTTCTGGTTTCTTAGATTTCCAAAACCACCTTTGTTTTGCTCTCAAACTTGACTGATAATTTGGTTATAGTATTCTAGATTCAAAATAATTTTCCATCAGAGCTTTGAAGACATTGTTTCATTGTCTTTTAGCATGAAGTATGGCTGAGAAATCTCATGCTATTTTAATTCCCTCTCCTCTCAAAGATTTTCCCCTCTGAAAACACTAGAATCTTTATTTTATGCTCAGTGTTTTGAAATTTATTTAGTCTACCTGTGATCCTTTTAGGTAAGTGGTTAAGAATGCAAGTGAGCCCGGCTGGCATGGCTCAGTGGTTGAGTGTCGACCTATGGACCAGGAGGTTATGTTTTGATTCTGGTCAGGGCACATACCTGGGTTACCGGCTGGAGCCCCAGTGTGGGCCATGCAGGAGGCAGCCAATCAGTGATTCTCATTGTTGATGTTTCTATCTCTCTCTCCCTCTCTGAAAACAATAAAAATATATTTAAAAAAAACATGCAAGTGAATTATACTGCCTGGGGTAAAATCTTAGCTCTGCCACTTACTATGTGAACTCAGGAGAAATAACCTCACTTGATCATACCATGTGCGCCATAGGGTTGTGAAAACTGAGATGACTGATACAAGTGCTTAGCAGATAGTAAGCACTCAGTGGATATTAGTGATGATTTAATCTTGCTCAATCTTCAGTGAGCGCTTCTAATTTGAAGATTCATTTCCGCATTTCTAAGGAATTATCCTCTCATTCTTTGAAAATGTCCTTCTGTTTGCTTTTCCACTCTAAAATGAAAATAAGCTGGTTACCAGATTTCCCACATTGATTTATCTCCTCTCTCATAATTTCTCTCTTTTTGATCTTCTGGGAAATTTCAGTTTTATACCCTACATTTCTGCTGCTTGAATTAGAAAGATCATTTTAAATTTCCAAGAGCTCTTTCTTATTCATTGATTGTTCCTTTTTCTTTTTAATTTAATAAATCTTTATTCAGATTATTACAATTATTACAGTATTATTACAGTTCCTCTTTCCGCCCCCCCATAGCTCCCCTCCACCCAGTTCCCACCCCACCCTCTGCCCTTACCTCCCTGCCACTGTCCTCACCCATAGGTGTACGCTTTTTGTCCAGTCTCTTCCCGCACCTCCCACACCCCTTTCCCCCCGAGAATTGTGAGTCCACTCCCTTTCTATGCCCCTGATTCTATTATATCCACCAGTTTATTCTGTTCATCAGATTTTTTATTCACTTGATTTTCAGATTCACTTGTTGATAGACATGTATTTGTTGTTCATAATTTTTACCTTTACCTTTTTCTTCTTCTTCCTCTTCTTCTTAAAGAATACCTTTCAGCATTTCATATAATACTGGTTTGGTGGTGGTGAACTCCTTTAGCTTTTTCTTATCTGTGAAGCTCTTTATCTGCCCTTCAATTCTGAATGATAGCTTTGCTGGATAGAGTAATCTTGGTTGTAGGTTCTTGCTATTCATCACTTTGAATATTTCTTGCCACTCCCATCTGGCCTGCATAGTTTCTGTTGAGAAATCAACTGACAGTCGTATGGGTGCTCCCTTGTAGGTAATTAACTGTTTTTCTCTTGCTGGTTTTAATATTCTCTCTTTGTCTTTTGCTCTTGGCATTTTAATTATGATGTGTCTTGGTGTGGTCCTCTTTGGATTCCTTTTGTTTGGAGTTCTGTGCACTTCCTGGACTTGTAAGTCTATTTCTTTCACCAGGTGGGGGAAGTTTTCTGTCATTATTTCTTCAAATAGGTTTTCAGTATCTTGCTCGCTCTCTTCTTCTGGCACCCCCATAATTTGGATGTTGGTATGCTTGAAGTTGTCCCAAAGGCTCCTTACACTATCTTCATATTTTTGGATTCTTTTTTCTTTTTGCTTTTCCGGTTGAGTGTTATTTGCTTCTTTGTATTTCAACTCTTTGACTTGATTCTTGCAGTCCTCTAGTCTGCTGTTAGGTCGCTGTATAATATTTTTTATTTCAGTCAGTGTATGTTTAATTTCTAGTTGGTCCTTTTTCATATCCTCGAGGGTCTCACTCAATTTATCGGCCTTTTCTAGGATATTCTTGAAAAGCCTTATAACCGTGGTTTTGAATTCTATATCCAGTCGTTTTCCTCCATTTCTTTCGTTTGTGATCTGTTTCTTTGTCTCCGCATTTTCACTGCTTCCCTGAGTTGGTAGAGTAGCTTTGTGTGGTAGGTGTCTTCTAGGGCACAGTGGCTCAGCCTCCCCAGTTACCTGAGGTGGACACTCCTGGTGCACCCCTTTGTGGACTTTGTGCTCAGCCTTGTTGTAGTTAAGTCTTGATTGTTGTTGGTATCACTGGGAGGAATTGATCTTCAGGCCAGTTGGCTGTGAGGATCAGCTGTGTCTACGCTGGGAAATCTGTGCTGGAGACACTCTTATGAGACAAGACTTGCAAAATTGCAAAAGCCTCTGTGCTCAGCTTGGATGGGGTGGAGTTTCAGGGCAGAGCAGACAGCCTTGGTTTCCCATCAGCCCTGCCTTATGAGGCCCCTGTGTCTTAGTGTCCCGTGGTAATCTCTGCAAGCACTTCTGAGAGAAAGCCGGCCTCAAGTTTCGCCCACTGCCAGACAGTCCAGTTTCTCCCCAAATGAGTCGGGGTTCCCAGAAACTTTCCTGGAACTGGAGTTCAGCACAGTCAGGAGCTTCTGTCTCCCTCCCGCTTTAGAAAGCCAGCCGTGCACTCAGCCTCCCGTGCATTCAGCAGTCAGTCCTCTCTGCACACGCGCGCCTCCAGACCTCTGCCTTCTGCAGCTCCCAAGTCTCAGTGTGCTTTCTCTTTTCCTGACAGTCCAGATTCCCCCCGAATGAGTCTGGTTTCCCAGTGTCTTGCCCGGGACTGGAGTTCAGTGCAGTTGGGAACTTCCTTCTCCCTCCCGTTTTAGAAAGCCAGCTGCGCACTTAGCCATCCGTGCACACAGCCACCCATCCTCTCCGCATGCGAGTTTCTGTACCTCAGCCTTTTGCAGCTCCTCTGAGTCTCAATGTGCTTTCCTCTTTTCTTCTAGTTGTAGAATTTCCACTCAGCCAGCTTTCCTGTGGTTCTGGATGGTGTCCGTTTTGTCTTTTAGTTGTAGTTTTGATATTGTTGTGCGAGGCAGCAGTTTAGGTGTTTACCTATGTCGCCATCTTGGTTTTTCTCCGATTGTTCCTTTTTCATAGTAGTTGTTTTATATATGCAATATCTTTTCTTTGCAATTTTTATTTTGAAAACTTAGCAACATGCAGAAAAGTTGAATCATACAGTGAACACTTTTATATATCTCCCACCTACATTCAGTAATTTAAAAAAGATTGTCACATTTACTTTCTGTTTATGTCTGTAGATATGTTTATGCATATATGTATGTACGTATGTGTATATATATCCCACCTACACAAATATTCTTTTTTTTTGGACCATTTGAATATAATTTGTAGAGGTCATGACTCTGATCCTAAATACTTAAAACATGTGACTCCGAGGAATAAAGGCATTTTTGAATCTACACAATCATACTACTATCACAACTATGAAAATTAACAAAATTACATGTCATCTAACACAGAGTCCATATTCAGATTTCTCTGTTGTCTCAAATGTGTGCAAAATCTACCAAAATGTGAAGTGCCATACATACCCTTCACTCAGAGATTCCATTACTATCTTGCATATATACTTCCATAAGAATGGGGCCTAGACACGAATATTCACTGCAGCACTGCTCGTACCAGAAGATAGGAAACCCAAATGTGCATTAATATAGGATTGGGTTAAACACAGAGAGCTCAAACTATGGAATATCAAACTATGGAATACTATTAGAACGAAGGTGTTTAGAATTGAAGTGTTTTAATATCCTATCTAATAAAGAGGGAATGTTAATTGTCTGCCCTGCCCTCAAAGATGGCGGTGCCCACAGCCAATGAGGGAATATGCTAATTGACTGCCACACCCTCAAAGATGGCAGTGCCCACAGCCACAAGATGGCAGCACCCAGTCCCCTCAGTCCCACTGGGGCAGCAGGTGCACGGCAAGGCCAGGCCTGGGCGCCTGCCTCCGGAGTCCCCAGTCCCCTCAGCCCCCCAGGGCCGGCCCGAGGTGCAGGCAAGCCTCGGATGGCAGCTGCCCAGCTGCTCAGGGCTGCCTGAGGCTCAAGTAACCAGGGCCAGCCGAGGCTTGCAGTGCCAGCAGTGGCAGCAGCATAGGTGTGATGGGGCATTGCCTTCCCCTGATTGCTAGGTCGCCTCCTGCCCCTGAACTGTGAGAGGGGGCAGGCCGGGCTGAGGGACCCCCCTCCAGTGCATGATTTTCATGCACCGGGCCTCTAGTTACATAATAAAAAATAGTGCTTACAGTGGAAGAATATTCAATCCCATGTAACAGTGGTTCTCAATCAAGGGTGATTTTGCCTTCCAGAGGACGTATAGCAATGTCTGGAGACATGTTTGGTTATTACAACTAGAGGTGGGGGTAGTGCTACTGGCATCAGTGAGTAGAAGCCAGGGATGCTCTTAACCAGGTCACAATACACAGGTCAGCCCACACAACAAAGAATGACCTGCCCCAAGATGTCAATATTGCTGAGGTTGGGAAACCCTGCTGTAGAGCACTGAATGGTAAGGTTTGAGAAGAGTTAAGTAAGACTAAAGGAATAAACAAAGTCATGTGCACAAGCCTAAGCATCAACTCATTGTGCTTTTAAGATAATGCACATTTCTAGCTGTGGATGGTTAGAGAAGTCCATTATGCTCCTGTTTGCATAGAGCTTATTCCAGATTGGTACAATATCAAGCTTCTGTAACCTTGGTTCATGTTAATAATTTTAACTGTTGTAAACATAATATTGTCACTGTAAGAATGAGGACAGACTAAAGTCTCTGGTTCTAGGGCTTTAAACTATAGGTAGCCGAAACCGGTTTGGCTCAGTGGATAGAGCGTCGGCCTGCGGACTCAAGGGTCCCAGGTTCGATTCCGGTCAAGGGCATGTGCCTGGGTTGCGGGCACATCCCCAGTGGGGGGCGTGCAGGAGGCAGCTGATCGATGTCTCTCTCTCATCGATGTTTCTAACTCTCTATCCCTCTCTCTTCCTCTCTGTAAAATATCAATAAAATATATTAAAAAAATAAATAAATAAAAAAATAAACTATAGGTAAACCTTTGAATAACATGGGAGTGAACTGTGTGGTCCTCTTATATGTAGATTTAAAATTTCTGTGTTCAAGTGGACATGCACATTACAAACGTCAACTGTATTTTTAATCCATAGTTGGGAATTTGCATACATGGAGGACTGACTTGGGTTATATATGGATTTTATTATGTGCGGGTGGTTGATGCTCCTGACCACTGCTTTGTTCAAGGGCCTACTGTATTCCCACATCTAAGCATAGCACATGTATAAGAACATGCATTGCGTGTTGTTTGTAATGTAAAGTATTGGAACAACATAAATAATAGGGGATTGGTAGAGTAACTTATGGTATACCCAAACAGTGGAATAACTGCATTAAACAAGATAGCTCCAATGATCTTCAGAAGTTTAAAGTTTAAACAGCAAGTAAGAGAACAATATATATGGGAGGTTACCATATGTATATGATATATAAAATAAATATACAGCCCAGCTGGTGTGGCTTAGTGGTTAAGCACCAACCTATGAACCAAGAGGTCAGTTTGATTCCCGGTCAGGGCATGTGCCAGGGATGCAGGCTTGATCCCCAGTGTGGGGTGTGCAAGAGGCAGCCGATCAATGATTCTCTTTCATTACTCCCCTCTCCCTTAAAAAAAAAAAAAAATTAAAGTTCAAGTTACATACCATTTTGGAGGTTATAGAACAATCTTACTTTCTGATACGCATTATAAACACCAAGCTTTTACTTTTATGATTCCGTATCAAGCAATTTACACTCCAATAAAAATAAAGTAACAGGCCGAAACCGGTTTGGCTCAGTGGATAGAGCGTCAGCCTGCGGACTGGAAGGTCCCAGGTCCGATTCCGGTCAAGGGCACGTGCCTTGGTTGCGGGCACATCCCCAGTGGGAGGTGTGCAGGAGGCAGCTGATTGATGTTTCTAACTCTCTATCCCTCTCCCTTCCTCTCTGTAAAAAATCAATAAAATACATTAAAAAATAAATAAATAAAGTAACAATATACTATTACCATTACTTTTTTTCTTGTTGGACTTCAACATCTTGGAACCTTATAGAAAATCACAACAGATATACACCTCATTTTACACAAGATTTCAATTATGGTGTAAATTGGATTTTTATAAACTGATTTTCATCTTATATTACTGTTATTTATAAAATGGTTATACTAAAACTAACTTCTAAATTATCTTCAATTAATATCGGATGCCAAACATTTAGGTTTTAGGCTGTATCTACTTTCTCCCCTCTCTCTTATCTATGCTACCCCCAACAAGTGGTTAACTGGAGTTTGCTTAAAATAAATCTATACTAGGAACATTTCTATTTAGAAAAATCACATAGGAAGAACAAATTAGGAAGACCTCAAAAAAAAAGTGTCTTAAAGATGTCAGATGTAAAATCTTAGAAGCAAAGAGTGGGAAGAATAATAACAACTTAAAACCTAAAGTTTTTAACATGACTGAAAAAGTTTAGCCATAAGTATTTTAAGAATCATATCATCACACATGAACATATCACAACTAAGCATTTATTATACTGCTTAAGAAGGCAAGCAATTTTGCAGTGACATTTCAGAAGCTGTATCTTTAAAATGTAATATATGCTCATAGACTCTAAACAGTATTTTAAAATATACAATCTCTCCAAAAGAAAATATTCAACTAAAGATAGATAACTTTTAATGTAAGTAAAATGTTACAAGATTTTAAAATTAGTTATATTTTTCACAACACAATGTACAGAAATTTGCAAACTTCCTGTACAGAGCAGTATAATCTTTACTCTTGAGCAAGGCGTTCAATAACACGTCGGTAATCATCCACAAGATCCTGAAAGCTTTCTTCCAGCTGTTCATGTTGCATGCTTATTTCTATTTGGTTCATCTGGTTTGTCAGTTCTTCTGGTCTAAGACATTTTCTCATTTTAGCAAGATCTCTCTGCTTTTTCTAAGCACAAACATAATTAATTATTGATTAGACTAAGAAAGCTGATATGTGTCTTTATATTCTTAGAATTTTATTTTTTTAATGTATTTTTATTGATTTCAGAGAGGAAGGAAGAGGGAGAGAGAGAGATAGAAATAGAAATATCAATAATGAGAGGATCACTGATCAGCTGCCTCCTGCATGCCCCCCCACTGGGGATTGAGCCTACATACAACCCAGGCATATGCCTGGGAATCGAACCAATGACCTCTTGGTTCCTGGGTCAATGTTAAACAGCTGAGCCACACCTGGCTGGGCTATTCTTAGAATTTTAAATCTCCAATATTAAAAATAAGAGTGGTAGGAATATGCCCAAATTTGTCCCATACAGTTTTCTTCTTAAGGAAACCTAAACATAAATTTGACCATGAATTACAATCCCTCTAAAAGGAGTTTACCAGAAGGCCTGGAATTTGTGTTAATTGATGATAAAAACAAAAATTGGTCAGTAGACACTCAAATATTTCTTTTTTATTAAATTTATTTCAGAGAGGAAGGGAGAGGGAGAGATAGAAACATCAATGATGAGAGAAAATCATTGATTGGCTGCCTCCTGCACACTCACTACTGGTGATCCAGTCTGCAACCCGGGCATGTGCCCCTGACCGGAATTGAACCTGGGACCTTTCAGTCTGCAGGCTGACGCTCTATCCACTGAGCCAAACAAACTAGGGCTCAGATATTTCTTTAACCAATAAAAATATATTAACTGAAGACAACTGAGATTAAGCACTATTATTATTCATATCACGATTCAATCATTAATTTAATTCCAAGGTGATTTTTTTCTTGACACTATGCTCATTTCTAAGTTCCTTTACCCAGCAATGTATTTATGGATCACATGTCAATTTTAACATAAGTTGTTGGAAGAGTTTCAGAAAGATAAACCAAAATCTGTGACACTTACTCTCCCTGTTTGAGAAGGAAACCACCATGCAGTAGGGATCTGGTAACAACTTTTAAGCAGGACAATGTCAGAAAAATACTGTGTCAGTAATGCTGAGGATGGGACTAGAGGACCAAGTTAGCAGCTACTGAACGAATTCAAGCAAGAGATGATGAAAACTAGACCAAGTCAGCAGCAGCAGAAATAGAAGGGACAGGGCAAATTTCAGGAAGAAAACATTGGGTGATGTGGGGTGGAGAATGACTTCCTGGATGGGTGGCAACATTGCAATATGTGAAACACTACAGTAAAGGAAACTTTCTTGCATTTTGGATCAACTGTTTAGATTACTATATCAATCCTCTTTTACTAGAGTATATAATAAAGAACTCACTTTACATAGAGATAAAAAATTACATATATTAACTCATGTAATCCTAACAACTCTATGAGATAGGTACAATTTTCTTCAATTCATAGATGAAGAAAAAAAGGGATACAGGGGTTAAGTAACTTACCACAGAGGTAGTAAGCTGAGAAGCCAGGATTCAGACCCTAATGATCTGACTGGAAGTCTGTATTTTCAGTTCCTATATCTAACTGCCTTTCAAATGACAATTACCACCCACCCCCTCCAAATAATATCTTAAATCCATCATAAAAACAGAATGTCCCTTAAAGGGAACCATAATAATTTTGGAATACTAGGCACCTATGGCATGATTACTGCTTTAAAAGAAAAGCTCAATATTAAGCTAAATTTATAATCACACACCTTTATAAAACAAGGTAACAACAATAAAGTTTGAAGATAAGCCTATAATGAAATAAGCTGACAGTACAAAAAGACTAGGTTCATACTGAGTCTAAATTGGTGGAGCTAATTAAAGGAGGTTGCTACTATTATAATCAGAAAGAAAAAAAAACTTCATTAAGATGCCCCTCTAAAGCAGTGCTTCTCAAACTTGAATGTGCGCAAAGATTGCTGGGGACCTTGTTAAAATGCAGATTTTGATTCAGTAGGTCTGGAGTGGGGTGAGACTCTGCATTTCTAAAAAGCTCCAGATTATTTTAATGTTGCTGATTCACTAATCACACTTTCAATATTAGTTCTAGAGTACTGATGAGAATTCAAACTTATTTTCTAAGGCCAGAACGGGCAGTGTATTCCTTTAATCTTCAAGAACATGGATGACAAATGCTCTGTTTCAGCTGTAACTGATTTTTTTTTTCTGCCAAGAGGCATGACTGCATCATATAAAAGAGCACCTAACTCTAGGAAACAGTTCAGGAATCAAAAATGTATTGTGGGCCCTAGCTGGTTTGGCTCAGTGGAAAGAATGTCGGCCTGTGGACTGAGGGATCCCTGGTTTGATTCCGGTCAAGGGATGTGCCTGGGCTGTGGGCTCGATCCCTAGTAGGGGGTATATAGGAGGCAGTCGATCAATGATTCTCTATGATCATTGATGTTTCTAGCCCTCCCTTTCTCTCCCTTCCTCTCTGAAATCAATAAAAATATATTTTTTAAAAGTATTGTGTTATGTGATAGGAATATAAGCCCTTTTTCTAAATTGCAAACCAGTTGTGCCATTTATTCAGTAATCCATTGCTTGAAGCTGCTTCCAATCATATTAAATTCTTATATATACTAAAACTATCATATTAAGTTCTTAAATATTTCTAGACTATCAGTTCTGTTCCAAATAATTAATAGAATTAATCATGTGCCTGTAACATAATGTTTTACATTATGCTCTTTTTAACTTTCTAAGAGAGCATACTTCCCGACTTTATCTCCCCCTCCCTTACTATCATCATTTTCTTCATTGTCAAATTTTTTCAGATGGATGTCAGAATTAATCTCTATTATAATTTTAATTGGTATGGCAAATCTATGAATTAAATTCAAGAGTGCTAAGTACCTAGGAATAAAAAATAATAATTTCATGGGAAAAATATAAAGCTAGATATGTAAATTCCTCACAAACATGTAAGGTATGGTTCAATATAAAAAGTAACTCATTTGAGGTATTTTTATTAATCTTTATATTCCTTAAACTATATATTCCACTTTGTATCTTTGTATATGTATTTTACAAGTTAATCTTTTTTTTAAATTTATTTTCAATATATTTTTTATTGATTTTTTACAGAGAGGAAGCGAGAGGGATAGAGAGCTAGAAACATCGATGAGAGAGAAACATCGATCAGCTGCCTCCTGCACACCCCCTACTGGGGATGTGACCGCAACCAAGGTACACGCCCTTGACCGGAATCGAACCTGGGACCTTTCCGTCTGCAGGCCGACGCTCTATCCACTGAGCCAAACTGGTTTCGGCTAATCTTTTTTTTTTAATCCTCACCTGAGAATATGTTTGATTTTAGAAAGAGGGGAAGTGGCGGGGGGGGGGAAGGGGGGCGGCACGGCAGGAGAAACATCAATGTGAGAAACATTGATTGGTTGCTTCCTGCACAACTCCACTTGGGATCAAACCTGCAACCTTTTGGTTTACGGGATGGCTGTCCAAGAAACTGAGCCACCCAGCCAAGGCACAAATTATTCTTTTAAAAAATTATTTTTAAAAAAATGTTTTTTATTGATTTTAGAGAAGGGAGAGGGAGTGATAGAAACATCAATGATGAGAGAGAATCATTAAGCCTGCAACCTGGGCACATGCCCTGACCGGGAATCAAAACCTGACCTCTTGGTTCATGGGTTGACGCTCAACCACTGAGCCACACTGGCTGGGCCTAGTTAATCTTTTAAAGAATGTGTAAAATCAGAGCTTAAGCCCTGGCCAGTGTGGTTCAGTTAGTTGGAGTGTCCTCCCTCCCATACACCAGAAGGTGGTAGGTTTGATTCTTGGTCAGGGCACATACTTAGGTTGCAGGTTTGATCTTCAGTCAAGAGTGTGTGCAGAAGGCAACCTATTGATGTTCCTCTCTCTCACTCTCTGAGACCCTCTCTTGCTCTCTATAATAATAATAAAAAAATTTTAAAAATCTGATTTGGGGAACACCTTTATCTAGCAAAGTGACATACATTGGGAGCACAAACGAAATGCTGAAAGGTAGAACTCATTAAGATTGGAATAGACATTCTATAGGCTTCACAATAATTTTTCTCTCTCCATAAACAAAAACTTAATTCCTTCATGGTTTTGAGCCATTGAAAAAAGTTTTTTTGTTAATCCTCACAAGAGGGTATTTTTTCCATTGATTTTTAGAGAGAGTGGAAGGGAGGGAGTAGAGGGAGAGAAAGAAACATTATGTGAAAGAGACAAATCAATTGGTTGCCTCCCACACATGCCCTGACCAGGGCCAGGGATGGAACCTGCAACCCAGATACATACCCTTGACCAGGTATTGAACCCTTGACCCTTTGGTGTGCGGGCCGATGTTCCAACCACTGCGCAACACCAGACAGGGCGTGTTGAAAAATTTTAATTAAGCAAATGAATTAAGCATGGTATTAATGTCAATTTATTTATGTTAACATTTGACTTGTATATGAATTCATTTCCAGAAAATAATCCACCCTTCTTGTCTACAGGTTCCAAGAGGTCTTACAAATAAAATCTCAAAAATGCTACCACCTCTAAAGATTCCTTAACTTTCATCTGCTGATCTAGCCTCTTTTGTGAAGTACAGACATAAGGTTCTTTTGCAAGAATCCTATATAAGAGAGGAATATGCTAATTATCTGTTACGCCCCGAGGCATAACGACCAGATCACTGATCTGCAGGAGGGTGGAGCAGCGAACTACAAGATGCCCAGAGAGCTACAGGAGGGGGCAGGGCAGCAAGCTATGGGCGGGGGCGGGGGGTGGGGAGAGGGGCGGAGGAAACTACAGGAGGGCGGCAGCAACCTACTGGTGCACAAATTCGTGCGCAGGGCTACTAGTTTTAAAATAATAATGGTGTGGAAACGTTTAAATTCCAAAGACTTCTCAAAAATATCTTTAAAGCCCTGGCTGCTGTGACTCAGTTGGTTGAATGTAATCCCATGCACTGAAAGGTCGTAGTTTGATTCTGATCAGGGCACAAGCCCAGATTTCGGGTTTGATCCCCAGCCAGGGTACATTCAGAAGGCAACCGATTGAAGTTTCTCTCTCACACTGATATCTCTCTCTCTCTCTCAAAATAAAAATGTATTTTTTAAAATCTGCTAAACCTAAGGGAAAAAAATTTTTTAAACCTTTAAAAACATGCACAATGTATTGTATTTCTAAACAGTTCCTCACTATGGAGCTCTGCATTTCCATGTTACAAAACAGAAGCCTAATAAACAGTTGCTATTGACAGTCTTGTAAAAGGTAGAACTAGACCTCATTCCTAATTCCAAACCCAATGAGATAACACCCATTCTAAATTTTATGTTTGTAAACCAATTAGGGATTAATATGCCTTTGAAACAATATAAAAGGTTTAATGCTAAGACCAAGCAGCTGCACCAATTTTATCTTTTTTTGGGGAAAATTGTTCAAATTTATCTTGAACACCTGAAAATTACTTCTGTTCTAGAGATGGAGTTCCTTTTTGTGCTTTTAAAAAATGATTCTAGTTAATACAGGTTATTTTTATCTCTTCTTGGCACCAATACAAATGAAGAATCAATGTTTAAAGAACTTTTAAAGTAAGGTACAAGTAATTCTAATATCTATCCAAATAATTTCTTAGTGGGAGAGTGTGTTAAAGTTGATATGTAAACTTGATCCCTTAAATAAAGGCAGACAGAATCGGTGGACTTTTCTATCAATCAATCAATAAATCATACCTCAGTAATAAGTTAGCAACAATCAAAATTATAATTTTTCATAAAATGTGTTAAAATAAAAATGTAAATTTTTCATTCCAAACTTTCCCCATTAAAATGCAGGCATATATTTTAGAGACCTAAAAAAAATTCTAAACTGCACTATTTGGCAATTTTACTTTATTCTTAAATTTAATTCTGTATTTGAGAATGCTGTGGTAACAAAACAAAGTACACGAATATCAGCTTGGAATGACAAATTGGAGAAAATCATCTGCATACATTCAACAAGGAAATCTTATCAACTACTCCCATGCCTATAGGACATTTAACTCATTTCTTTTTTTTCCTAAATATATTTTTATTGATTTTAGAGAGGAAGGGAAAGGGAGAGAGAAACAGCAATGATGAAAATCATTGACCAGCTGCCTCCTGCACACCTCCACGGGGGATTGAGCCCACAACCCATCCATGTGCCCTGATGGGGAATCAAACCATGACCTCCTAGTTCAGTGGTTCTCAACCTTTCTAATGACGCGACCGTTTAATACAGTTCCTCATGTTGTGGTGACCCCCAACCATAAAGTTATTTTCGTTGCTACTTCATAACTGTAATTTTGCTACTGTTATGAATCGTAATGTAAATATCTGTGTTTTCCGATGGTCTTAGGCGACCCTGCTAGCAGTTGAGAACCACTGCTGTAGAGCCTAAGACCATCGGAAAACACAGATATTTACATTACGATTCATAACAGTAGCAAAATTACAGTTATGAAGTAGCAATGAAAATAATTTTATAGCCCTGACCGGTTTGGCTCAGTGGATAGAGCGTCGGCCTGCGGACTGAAGGGTCCCAGGTTCGATTCCAGTCAAGGGCATGTACCTTGGTTGTGGGCACATCCCCGGTGGGAGGTGTGCAGGAGGCAGCTGATCGATGTTTCTCTCTCATCGATGTTTCTAGCTCTCTATCCCTCTCCCTTCCTCTCTGTAAAAAATCAATAAAATATATTTAAAAAAAAAAAAAAAAAAAAAAGAAAATAATTTTATGGTTGGGGGTCACCACAACATGAGGAACTGTATTAAAGGGTTGCGGCATTAGAAAGGTTGAGAACCACTGTCTAGTTCATAAGTTGATGTTCAACCACTGAGTCACACCAGCTGGGCATTTGAACTCATTTCTAGCTTTCCCAATTTGTAGTAGGTTTCCTATCCTAAGCATTGTGGCCTTCAAACCAAAGTGGGGGAGTGGGACCCTCAAGCTTTCTTGGGTTTTCTCAATGGGATAGAACACTAGATAATTAAATTTATTAAAAAGTACATTGTTGTAAGTAGGGTTTGAACAAGTATCTGAAGAATTTGTAATTTGCCTCTGAGCTTTATTTCAAGAATGATGATAACCATTTTGGCTGTTAAGAACCTGTAGAGTTTAATAACCAGTTTTTGGTTGTCTTTCAGGTAGGTGAAGATGCTGGATAAATGAAGATACTTAATAATATAAAAAAATCACTATCATTCTTTAGAGTAGGAAATACTTGCTTTTGTGAACTTTAGAAGTTCCCATTATTTGGCCTAACTTTGTGAATACTATTTACACTCAAAATTCATCATCCCCCATTTGCTAGTCTGCCTATGTAAAATGTCACATAAATATTAAATGGGTATAATTCAATAAATTATTTTACGATACTAAAAACAGTTTTGCCCAGCCGGTGTGGCTCAGTGGTTGAGCGTTCAACCTATGAACCAGGAGGGTCACGGTTGAATCCCAGTCAGGGCACATGCCCAGGTTGCAGGCTCGATCCCCAGTGAGTGGCGTGCAGGAGGCAGCTGATCAATAATTCTCTCTCATTGATGTTTCTATCTTTCTCTCCCTGTCCCTTCCTCTCTGAAATCAATAAATATATTTTTAAAAATAATAAATAATTTAAAAATACTAAGTTCAGTTATGGTAAAATATAAATGGCAACAAAGGCCATATTTAGGAAGGAGGGAGCAAAGGCAAACAGAATGTATATAACAAATAGGGAGACAGACTCAGAAAAATACTAAAGATAATTTGTTAGGGAAGAATCTGGACATTCAGATTTTTATTTTTTATTTTTTTAAATTAATTTATTTTTTTAATTGTTTGAAGTATTACAAATAGTAGTACATATGTCTCCTTTTTTTTTCCCCCATTGACCTCCCCCCGGCCTCTCCTTCCCCCCAGTACATGCCTTTACCTGCCCCCCCCGCCCCAGTGAAGATTTTTAAAAATTGTATACAAATGAAAGAAAACAACAAAAACCACAGGTAGACTATTCTTAGGGTTAATTTTTAAGTGCATGAAAGATATTTATAGCTTACATTAGAAAATTATGACAGTGAGAATTCTTGTAACTAACTAGAAGAATATCTTTACTTTTGTAAAAGTTAATTTAGCGAAATGATTTGGAATTTCCCATACATTGGCATTTGCTAAACTTTCTTCTCCATTTTAAATAGGGACAAAAATATAATGTTTAAGACTCTTGAAAGTCCTACCTTATATGGGCTAATTAGTCTTCTTTTAATATCCAATCTATAACTTCTGTATTGTTCAGCATCACTCATGTCAGTTACCAGTAGGCGAAGAATTTCATAAACCCGTCTAGCATGTTTCTAATAAATGAAACAAAAAAATTATATACATTTCTCAAAAGAACATAGGGTATACTGAATACATGCCATTGTCCAGAAACTGTGCTAGGTACCAGATGAAAAGCAGTAAAAGATAGTCTCTACCCTCAAGGAGCTACTTAGCAGTCTAGTGGGTAACACAAGTGATAGAAATATGCATAAAGTATTATGGTAGCATAACCTGGGAATGAGAGAAATGTTAGAAGAGGATTCCTGGGAGAATCCTGAGCTGAATCTTAAAGGGAAGAGAGCATACCATTCCAGAAAGAAGTGAGGGCATCATATGTGTGTATGTGTAAGCATGCACACACATGCAGAACAGAAGGAGCTTGATAAAGCTGGAGCACAAAATGAAAAGTAAGGTGCAGAAGTAGACTGATGTTGGAGCAAGAGCACAGAGCCTTATATACTGCATTAAAAAGCTGGGCTTTTTATCTAGTAAGTGACAGAAATGGGGAAGTGAACAAAGTATGCAAATTTGTCAAGGAAAGCATTCTTTCAGCTACACAAAAAGAAAGGCAGGCAGACCAATTAGGAAGCTGAGTTTTAAATCAGGCCAAAAAAAAAAAAAGAGGGTATGAACTGAGATAGCACAAGTAAGAATACTAAGAGAACAAGGATTCTAGAAATACAGAAGAGGAAAGATAGGCTGTGGAGCAGGATGTGGAATGACAGTTTTCAGTCTAGAGAGATTCAGGAGGCAGAACAACATAAATCTGAAGAAAATTCTAGTTTAAGGGTAAGGATTTAAGCAATATCGGTATATAGGCAAGAGTTAAAACTGTAAGCCTGTTTAAGATCTCCTAGGAAAAGCATACACAACAAAAAGAGCGGAGAGGTCGGAACCCTAGAGTACAGTGACAGTTAAAGGGCAGGCAGAGGACAGAGAAAAACAGTCAAAGAAATATTAGAATTAGGAAGTTTTGGTATCACTGAAGCCAAAGAAGTAGCCCACAGTTTTTATTTGTACTGTTTCACTTATATATTTATTGGGAATGGGGGAGCAGTCGGTATAGGTAGGTTGGGAAGATGATATTTGAACTTTCTTGGAAGGGACACCTGAGCTGAGCCTGAAAAATGAGTACTATCTGGCCAGGCAAAGATGGAGAAACATGATAAGGGGTTATCAAGAGCAAAGGGAATAGCACTCATAAGTAAAGGAACATAATTGGAAAGATGCAGCAAAGCTGAGGAATGGCAAGAGGTTCATTAAAGCCAGAGAATGTAGGAAAGTGGTAGGAAGTTGAGGTAACAAGGTAGGTAGGGTCATGATTATGATGGGCTCTGTGTGCTAAAGAATTTTAATTTAAGGAAAAAAAAAAAACATGGAGATTCCAACATGGTGGCTGGCAGGAATGGAGTAAGGGAGGGTGTGAGGGAAAGGGAAAGGGAAAGGGTAAGTGTGTGTGTGATGGAGCCAGCTGGTTTGGGCTGTCTTGGCCATAGAGCCCCTCTGGCTTGGAAACCACACCATCTTAAAGGATTTACAAGCTCCTCCTTGGGAAGAGGCTGTGGGGAGTGGAAATGACTAGGCACCCAGCCTTGCCACCAACCAGACTAGCCATGGCCCAGGCCTGAACCCACAGGCACCCCACCATGGACCCCACACACATGCATCCCAAGGACAAAATGCAGAACTTGCGTGCGCCCACAGCAGACACCACCCAGACCGCGCACCTAAGTGAACACAGCTAAGGAACCCTGAGCACCTGCCGCTGACATCTGTGGGATCAGCTCCGTGGGGGAAAGGGACAATCAAGGCATGAGAGTTCTCAAGGCAGAACCAGCCTCTGAGCTAAGGAGTCCCCGCCCACTGGATTACTAGGGGCTTCAACCCCTCAGACCTTCAACCTCAATTAGGTTGCCCAGAGCCAGAATGGGACCGTGACTCACATTGACCTGTACCAGCAAAGCTCCCAGGAGGCCCAGGATAGACACACCAAGGGACCAGATTCAACATCAGAGCAAAATCCAGTGAGCTCCACAAATAGCAGACCCCAAAGTTTTTGAATGTGAGTGTGCGGTTTTGATTTTTGGTGTGTGTGTGTGTGTGTGTGTGTAGACTATATTTTTTGTATTGTTTTTTTCTTTCTTCTCTTTTTTCTTGCATATCTCTAATTTCTTTCCTTTGATTCTATTCTACTTTTGTCTATTCTTACTAATTTTTCTTATTATTTTTCCCAGTTTTTCCGTTTTACTTTTCCTATCTATATCTTAACATACCCGTTATTACTATGTTTTAGATTCATTATTATTTATTTTGTTTCCTTTTCTTTTTTCCTCCTATATTAGTTCTTTTAGCTTCCTCCTTGCTTTCATATAGCTATTTTTTGTTGTCTTCTTTCTCCCTTTTTCTTTTCCCCTTTTAAGTCTTTGATAGTGTGTTTTAGTTTTGTGGGGTTTTTTGGCTTTCTCTTCTTTTTTCTTCTTAGTCTTTCCTGTTGTTGTTATTGCACTGAGTAGCTTGATTTACATGGTATTTTTGGTTTGGTCCTGTTGTGTCTTATTCTGTTCTGTCAGCACCTGTATAACAGCTGGCATGATGATGTTGGGGTTGAACCTTACTGGCAGCAAGTCAGAGGGGAAATACCTCCCATGGACAGGACAACAACAATCAAGTCCCAATTACAACAGGAGAACCCAAATAATGCAGACAGGGGCATTCCTAGAGCATCCAGCTTAGGTGAACAAAGAGACTGCACCACTGGACCTCTTAAGACACTTTCTACATAAGGCCATCCCACAAAGACTGGCAGGTATAACAGTTCTATTTAATACATAGAAGCAAATACAAATAGCTAAAATGAGGAGACAGAGAAACAACACTGCAAATGAAAGAAAAGGAATCTCCAGAAAAAGAACTAAATGAAATGGAAGCAAGCAACCTACCAGACATAGAGTTCAAAATAATGGTTATAAAGGTGCTTAAGAAGCTTAGTGCAAATTACAAGGAACTCAGTGGGAGCTATAGCAGCATGAAAAATGAAATAGCATTAACCAGAACCAGACAGAAATGAAGAATAACATATCGGACATCAAGAACACACTGGAAGGAATTAAAAGTAGACTGGATGAAGCAGAGGATCAATCAGTGATCTGGAAGACAAGGTAGAAATAAACACCCAATTAGAGCAAAAAATAGAAAAAGAATTAAAAAGCAGGAAGATAACTTAAGGGAGCTCTGGGAAAACATGGAATATAATGTCCGCATTATAGGAATACCAGAAGGGGAAGAAGGTGAGCAAGGAACAGAAAACCTGTTTAAAGAAATAATGACAGAAAACTTCCCCAACCCGATGAAGGAAAATGTCACACAAGTACAGGAGGCACAGAGAGTCCCAATCAAGATGAACCCAAAGAGATCCTCACCTAGACACATCATAATTAAAATGGCAAACATTAAAGCAAAGAATCTTAAAGGCAGCAAGAGAAAGACAGAAAATTACCTACAAAGGAGTTACCATTAGAATGTCAGCTGACTTCTCAATAGAAGACACTTTAGGTCACATGGGAGTGGCATGAAGTATTCAAAGTAATGAAAAGCAAAGGCCTAGCCCTGACCAGTTTGGCTCAGTGGATAGAGCGTCGGCCTGCGGACTCAAGGGTCCCAGGTTCAATTCCGGTCAAGGGCATGTACCTTGGTTGCGGGCACATCCCCAGTGAGGGGTGTGCAGGAGGCAGCTGATCGATGTTTCTCTCTCATTGATGTTTCTAGCTCTCTATCCCTCTTCCTTCCTCTCTGTAAAAAATCAATAAAATATATTTAAAAAAAAAAAAAAAAAAAAAAAAAAAGAAAAGCAAAGGCCTAAATCCAAGACTACTGTAACCACCAATGCTATCATTTAAAATTGAAGGTGAAATAAAAAGCTTTCTAGACATAAAAAGGTTAAAGGAGTACATTAACACCAAACCAGCAATGCAAGAAATGTTAAAGGGACTGCTTTAAGAAGAAAAGAGAGGATCATAGACACAAAGAAAATAAAAATGGCAATAAATAAATACCTATAAATAATAGCCTTAAATGTAAATAGATTACTTTTAAATGCACCAGTCAAAAGACATAGGGTGAATGAATGGATAAGAAAACATGACCCATATATATGCTGTCTACAAGAGACCCACCTCAGAACAAAAGATACACACAGAGAGTGAAGGGATGGAAAAATATATTCCATGCAAATGGAAAGGAAAAAAAGCTAGGGTAGCAAATACTCAAATCAGACAAAATAGACTTCAAAACAAAGGCCATAACAAGAGACAAAGAAGGCCACTTCATAATACTAAAGGGAATGATTCAACAAGAAAATATAACCCTTGTAAACATATATGTACCAAATATAGGAGCACCTAAGTACATAAAAAAAAATTTTTGATGGACTTTAAGGGAGAGATTAACAATACAGTGATAATAGGGGATTTTAACACCCCTCTGACATCACTGGATAGATCTTCTAGACAAAAAATTAACAAGGAAACAGAGGCCTTAAAGGATACACTAGTTCAAATGGATCTAACTGATATTTAAAGAACATTTTACCCCACACCAACAGAATGTACATTCTTCTCAAGCACACATGGAACATTCTCAAAGATAGACCACATGTTAGGGCACAAAACAAGTCTATACAAATTCCAGAAGACTGATATAATACCAAGCATCTTCTCGGATCACAATGGCATGAAGATAGAAATCAACAACAATGAAAAAGCTAAAAAACACTCAAATACTTTGAGGCTAAATAGCATGTTATTAAACAATAAGTGGGTTACAAATGAGGTCAAGCAAGACATTAAAAACTTCCTGGAAACAAGTGAAAATGAACACACAACCACTCAAAACCTATGGGACATGGTGAAGCCAGTCCTGAGAGGGAAGTTCATAGGATTACAGGCCTACCTCAAGAAACAAGAAAAAAGCACTGATAAACTATAAAACCCTACAACTAAATGAATTAGAAAGAAAACAATGAGAAAAGCCCAGAGGAAGTAGAAGGAAGGGAATAATAAACATCAGGGCAGAAATAAATGACATAGACACTTAAAAAACAGTATGAAAGATCAATAAATCCAAGAGCTGGTTCTTTGAAAAGATAAACAAGATTGATGAACCCCCAGCCAGACTCATCAAGAAACAAAGAGAGAGGACCTACATAAATAAAATCAGAAATGAAAGAGGCAATATAACAACAGACCCATTGGAGACTGAGCCTACATCCCGGGCATGTGCCCTGACTAGGAATCGAACCGTGACCTCCTGGTTATAGTTGACACTCAACTATTGAGCTATGCTGGCCAGGCATAAAACACTCTTTATCTGAAAGTCAGAAGCCATTATAGTGTGTTAATACAAGAGAAGATGGAAAGTTTCAGGTCAAATTAAGTTGTTTGGGTCAGTGATTAGAAAACTTTTGGTATAGTTTTGGAGCTCAGGAGGAAAATATGGACTGAGGATTTAGATGAGATCTCCCAGGAAGAATAAACAGAATGAAAATGAGGACTGAATAAAGAATTTTTGGAAATAATTATATTTAGGGAGGATACAGAAGAATAGAAGTGACTGAAAGGCTGTCAAAAATGATGATCTTGGAGTTCGGGGGTTATATGGTGCTATTGGAGCTGCTGCTACAACTTCCATGTTTGATCCTTTGCAATGTCAGGCTTTGACAACTTAAACAAGGATTTCTACTAGAGAAGTTACAGCATCAATGACCAATCACAGCAGTCCTATGATTATGGAGGAAGTGGAGGACCCCATAGCAAACAGTATGCTGGCTATGACTACTCTCAGCAGAGCCAATTTGTCCCTCCAGACAAACATGCAGCCACAACAGCCATACACAGGGCAGGTTTTCCAGCCAACTCAGGCATGTACTCCACTACACCTCAGCCATTCGATGGAAACAACTTGGAGAATGAGCCACCTTTATTAGAAGAATTAGGTATCAATTTTGACCACATCTGGCAAAAAATATTAACAGTATTACATCCATTAAAAGTAAGGTAGCTCAGTTGGTTAGAGCAGTGGTCGGCAACCTGAGGCTCACAAGCCACATGCGGCTCGTGAGCTGCCATTTGCCGCTGTTGACTAATGAGTTTGCCGACCACTGTCATATACTACCCTTTACCTTTTTGCACACAATATTCCACAACTGCCTAATCCTCACAGCTTCCAACTACACGGTAACATTTAGTCTAGTCCAGTTGTCGGCAAACTCATTAGTCAACAGAGCCGCATGTGGCTCGCAAGCCACGGTTTGCCGACCACTGGGTTAGAGCATCATCCAATACCCAAAAGTTGCAGTTTGATCCCTGGTCAGGGCATATACAAGAATCAAAAATAAATGCATAAATAAGTGGAACAACAGCCCTGGCCGGTTTGGCTCAGTGGATAGAGCATCAGTCTGTGGACTGAAGTCCTGGGTTCAATGCTGGTCAGGGGCACGCACATGCCCGGTCTGCGTGCTCAATCCCCAGTGGGGGCGTGCAGGAGGCAGGCAGCTGATCAATGATTCTCTTTCATTATTGATGTTTCTATCTCTCTCTCTCCCTCTCTGAAATCAATAAAAATGTTTTAAAAAATAAATAGAACTGATGTTTCTCTGTCTCTAAAATCATTTTTTAAAAAAAGTAGGCGATAGCAACATCATGAATGAAACTAATCTGGTAGGACCCATGGTTTTTGCCTTGCCTTTGGAGTCACACTGTTACTGGCTGGCAAAATCCGGTTTGTCTATGTATATGGAATCAATGTAATTGGATGTCTAGGAATGTTTTGTTTATTAAACTTAAGGAGTATGACAGGTGTTTCATTTGGTTGTGTGGTAAGTGTCCTTGGATACTGTCTTCTTTCCGTGATCCCACTTTCCAACTTTGCAGTGATATTTTCTTTGCAAGAATGGTAGGAATCATTCTTGCTGCTGGAATTATTGGATGGTGTCATTTTTCTGCTTCCAAAATTTTAATTTCTGTATTAGCCAAGGAAGGATAGCAACTTCTAGTAGCATATCCTTGTGCTATGTTAAATGGAGTATGCCCTAATTTCCGTTTTTGAACTGAATTTATTTGGGATGTGGACATCATTAGGCCAAACATACAAAAAGGACTTCAAACTCTTAAATTGAACTAGCAAACTGCTACAGTGCAACTATCATGAAGATCTAATGTTTGACTATTAGAGCAATAGAAGTAAACATGTATCTTTTGTTCATTTTTATAGAACTTTCTAATACTATATTAGATCTACCTGCAGTATGATTAGCTTTAAGTGTTTGTGCTTATACATATAAGAAGTGCTATTCTTTCCAGTTCCTGCAGCCTTTGAAAAACAACATTTTTCCTTAAATTATATTATGTTTTTTATAGATTTTCATCAAAACTAACCACAAAGCTGATAAATCTTTCCTAAAAACAACCAGTCATAGTAAAGAAGACACAGACTTATTGCAGAAATATCTTCCCAAGGAATTAGGAAAGAAAAAATCACCTGTACTTTCAAGTCAGATGTACTTCAAGCAAAAAAAATGATCCCAATGTAGTTTGAGTTTGCACTTCAAAAATCTGACATTCCTTAAAATTATATCACAGAATTTTTGCTAAAATTAAATGATGCAGAAAGAAGTTCACAGCCTGCCCTATTGTAGATGGGAACACCTGTTTAGATCTTAGCATTAACTAAAATCGTAGTGACCTAGACTGGCCATATTAATGCTTATAGTTGGATCTCCATATTTCCCAGGAAAAAGAAAATCACTTTTTTTGAAAATATATTTAAAATGTCACAGTTTCAGTATTGCAGTTATCAATGTAAAGTGCATTTGATACTTATTAATTAAAATTTCCCAATTTTAAAAAAAGATGATGACAATGGTAAGTGGAAAACCAGGAACTGTAATGCCTTAGAAGCCAAAGGAGGGTAGGTGAATAGTATCAAATGCTAGTCCTTATTATTGGAATACCCTTTGTTCCACATACTTTCATAATCCAAATCCTACCCGTTCTTTAAGGCTTAGATCAAATGCAAACCCAAAACACTCTGATTCCCTTGCTTATATAAATAATAATAAATTCCCTCCTCTCAACTCCCATGCTATTTTTTCTGTACCTATCTTAAGATACATACTACTTTATTTTTTAAATATATTTTTATTGATTTCAGAGAGGAAGGAAGAGGGAGAGAGAAAAAAAAAATCAGTGGGAGAGAGAGAATCATTTTTCAGCTGCCTCATGCACTCCCCACACTGAGGATCATGCCTGCAACCCAGGCCAACCCAGGCATATGCCCCGATGGGGAATCGAACCGTGAACTCAACCACTAAGCCATGCAGGCCGGGCTTTACTACTTTAAAACTCAAGTAAATATAAAGTGAAAGTTAAGTGTTTTATTTCAACCCCTTCTCCCTGCCAAAACTATCTCCAGGGGTATTAAGTACTTTACTAGTTTAGATAAACACTTTCTTAAAAAGCAAAAATAAGATCCCAATATTCACCTTTTTCTACTTGTTACACTTAACATAGCCATTAAATAAATTATCTTCCCACTCCATTAATGAGGAAATTGAGGCACAGGAGACAAACTAAATTGCCCTAAGTCACAGACCAAGTGGTGGAGCCAGATTTGAACCCAGACAATCTGGCTTCAGAGCCTGTATAACAAGTGTTACTTCCCACACATGTATTCTTATTGTATTTGCAATATTTAAGTTATATACTTCAATACCTTATTTACTTTGAACTTCTGTTGTGCCTCTATTGCCATATCTTCATTGAATCCTTGCATTAACTTTTCCCGAGAAAAACAGGGCAAATCTTGACAAAGCTTCACAAGCACAAAGTCTCTTAAGTTCACATAGCTTTCAGATGGATCTTCCGCTAAAGAAATAAAGCAAAATAACATTTCCTTTACCCGACATAATGTCTTTATCATTTATAATCTCAATATATATGCTAGTCTAGAAAGGCAAATTTTCTTAAAACAATTATACATATACAAAAGTTACAATGTGAAATTATTTATAAATCAAATAATAATATTATTTTTGCCAAATAAAATTATAGGTGCAATCCTTTTGCAAAGACATATTTATTTGTGAAATTAGAGCTATCTTCAAATTTTATCTTAAAAAAATATTTTAATTGACTAGTGTGTTACCATATGCATCTTAGTTTTATTTTCAATTGAAGTAGCTGTATAAACAAGAGATTAAGGTTTGGATAAACAATTCCAAATGCAAATATTTTCTGATATCTAAGGGTTCCAAAGCTCAACTTATATAACTTCCTTACTTTAATCCAATAACCTTTATATTTTGCAATAGTTCTTTCACTTCATTAAAAAAATGCTTCCTTTATAAAAGCAAATCGTTTTTATTTAGAGAGTAAAATGAGACTATGATATCAATCCTTTCTTCACTGCATCTGAGTAGCATAAATCTTCCTTTATGTTTGTCTATGCTATCTACATTAGACTAAGTAGTAGACAAGGAAAACATCAAAACACGATGGGTAAAAAGAATACTGCACAATCAGAGAACTGAGCTTGAGGACTATTCTGTCATTCACAGATGTAGTACCATGAGCAAGTCACCTTAATTCTCTAAGTCTTCATTTTCTGATCAGTAGAGGCTTAAAAACAAAGAATGTTAAAATCTGAGCTAATTCATGGATCACAAGACTTAATATTGTTACAGTATCAATAATACTCTACAAATTATTCAATGCAATCCCTATCAAAATCCCAGCTGGCCTTTTTGTTTCAGAAATTAAAAAACTCATTCTAAAATTCATATGGATATGCAAAGAACCCAGAAGAGACAATACAAACTTGAAAAAGAACAAAAGTTAGAGGACTCACATTTAATTTCACAACTTACTACAAAGCTACAGTAATCAAGCACAAGGATAGATATATAGATCAAGGAATTGAATTAAGAATTAAAAATAAACCCATATATTTGTGATCCATTTTTGAGAAGACAGACAATTCAATGAGGGAAAGAACAGTCTTTTAACAAATGATACTCAGACAAAGGGATTGCCAGAAACCAAAGAATGAAGTTGGACCCCCTTTCCTCACACCACACAAAAATGAACTCAATATGGATTACAGACCTAAACGTAAGAGATAAAGCTATAAAACTCTTAGATGAAAAAAGGAGTAAATCTTCATGACTTTTGATTAGGCAATGGTTTCTTAGATAACAGAACCAAAACACAAGCAATGAAAGAATAGATAAACTGGGCTATATAAACATTTAAAACTCTTATGCTTCAAATTATACCATTAAGAAAATGAAGAAACAACCCCACAAGGGCAAAAAATATTTACAAATCATATATATAAGAGACCTGTATTTAGACTTCTTAAAAAATGTTTATAATTCAGTAAGAAAAAGACAACCCAATTTTAAAAATGGGTAAAGGAAGTATACACACATTTCTCAAGAAGATATACAAATGGACAATAAGCACATGAAAAGATGCTTAACATCACTAGCCACAAGGAAATCAAAATCAAAGGAAATACCATTTCACGTCCACTAGAATGACTAGAATAAAAGTAACAAATATTGATGATGGTGTGGAAAAATTGCAACCCCCATACACTCCTTGTGGAAATGTAAAATGGTACAGCCACTGTGGAAAATAGTGTGATGGTTCCTCAAAAGATGAAACATAGTAACCATACTCTCCATAATTTCTGCTCCTAGGTATGTACCCAAGGGATATAAAAACATTTCCATTGTCAAATGGAACTGTCCTCATAATTCTGAAAGAAGCAAATCATTGATTCTATTTTATAAAGTTACACAATTGAGAAGTATTCAAATGTGCAATATATCTTAAGATACTGATATTGTCAAAATGAAGATGGTTCAAGATATAAAGAATCATCTCTAGTATTTTACTTTAAAATTAAATACTAAAAAAGAAGAAAGGTGGCAATTACACCACAAACACCTATGTATCCTGTAACACAGGCCATCGATGGTAAGTTTTAATTATCACTCTATCTGGCTCTATGTCAAGTAAGCAAAAGGCCATCTCGATATAAAGAATATCCTGAATTGCAAAAGGAGATCCAAAGCCTGCAAAAAATCCACAAAGTTAAGAAAAAACACACACAAAATAATGAAGAAACAGGCAATTAAAATGACTTAGAGGAGAAAATTCCACTTTTTAAAAGGACTGGGTATGGAATCTAGAACTATCTTAATGAGAACAGCTGATAAGGCATTTTTAGTATTTTATAATGCTGAAAAATGGTAACGCTGAAAATAAAGGCTGATACCCCAATTTTCAAATTCAGAAGTCCTTTAGCATGTTTAGCCTATTCTCTTAACAGACTTCAGTTTGCAATGAATAAAGGCTACCATTATTGATGACTCTTCACTGAAATTTAAGAAATAAAATTCTTTATCTGCTAATTGGTGCTAAGTATCAAGGACTTCATTGGTTGGAACAGACAGAAGAAAGTGGATAAGAGGCTTCACAGAAACAACCCCTGCTGACACATTACCCACTAGAGAAGACAAAGACTACTTATGTGAACTCCAGATTAAAATCACCACAAAAAAAGTCCCTTCATGTAGCACCAAGTCCAAGCTCTATAAGTAAACAGAAGCTAAACAATTTTCAGCTTAGCTAAAAAGAAGTGTTATCATTTGTATTGTTTCTATATTTTACAAGTCACTAAGTCAGTGAAGGTGAAACAAAACTTTTGATATTAATTAACTTTAGTAATGACTGCTTTATCTCCCAAACTTCTAAACCATTTCACAGTAGGAAAGTCACGTGAAAACATAATTCAGCTCTATAAACATGGAACTCCCTTTTAAAAACACGATTTCCCTCCAATTTATTAATCTACAGGATCAATTCAAAATCTGTTTTGGGGTAACTTTAATTTTATTTAGCCTGGGCAAGCAAAACCACTATATTACATTAAAAAGGAAGACACTAATAATCTGCCTACTAGCCTATTTATATATTTTAGTCCCACATCCAGTGTATTTTTTTGATGTCATTAAACAAATTGACAAAATTCCAAAATAGCATTTTTAAAAGGTTTATATTTTTGTGCATGTTAAGCGTTATAGTTTTAAAAACAAAGATGTATTAAAACTCTTACAGAATTAATAACATTTAGTACCTAATTTGGAATGGATGTGAATATCTGGTACAGTAATTTTCTTGGGGGGGAGGGGAGGTAACTTTCAGTTCAATCAGCAACTTTATGAGTAACAAATTTGAAACAGTGTTACTCAAAAATGAAATAATAACTACAAATGTTCCTTGGGCCACTTGGTTTTTTGTTAGTTCACATTTACATACTATCTATCATCTGTAACTCTAGCTAATGATGACTTTTCCATTAAAGAGTCTCTTTTCCTCTTTTCCTATTCATAATATTATTTCTATGGCTAATTCAGAGTGAAAGATGTTTTCAAAACAGTGAGGCCTACATTACACCTTATAAACTACTGTTATGAAGACATACATTTTAGGAATATAAAACACACTCTTTAAGAAATGTGTATTCTATTCAGGAACTACTTATTTGGCTTTTTTTTCCCTCAGTAAGTTTTAGAATATTCTGCTCCTACATTAAAATTTGAGCATGGTCTCTGAGCAATGCAACTGTTTGCTAAATAAAATGAACAAATAAGTCATACCATACTTACAACATATTCATGCCTAAACAAGATTTCCCAATATATATTCAATTCAGTATCTTCAATTTGTTCAATTAATAAGCACTTTATATGTAGAGATGTAATCCAATACCACAAAAGCTTATGATTTAAGCCATCTTTAGACAGTGCCAAAAAGACCCAAGGACAATGCTGTTTAAAACAGAATACTTACCTTTGCCCCCCAAAATGATCAATCTGCAAATTTTTTTCTAGAAAGTCTCTTTCAGTACAAATCAAAACTTACATACCTGTAATATCAAGAACAGAAGGAGATGCAATGTAATATCTATGAACTGTTTCAAGAAGTCGAGCACCATGGCCTTGACCTTGAAATGGAGTCAATATCAGCATCTGACTACAGTAAAGAAATGATTTTAAAGTTAAAATATCACAAAACCAGTTTAAAAATTGTAAATAACTAGAGTATTATGAACATTTTAAAATCTGCATGACTTTTTTTTCAACCGTCAAAAAATCCAAAAATTATCAAGATATTCCAAAGTGGCTTAATCTTCCTCACTGTTTCCAAGGGAACAATGAAATAAATCAGTACATAGCCAATGAATAATGGTGATTTTTTAAAAACAAATCAACACTATTATAACAAGTATTGGAAACTTCAGCAGTTCCTTCTTCTGAAATAAAAGGCAGGGCACGTGTTATACTGCCAATTACCTTACACGTGGCCGGGTTTTGTCTGGGTACACATAGTAATTATAGACTGTCATGTAGCCTACGGTCGCAAAGAGCGTAGCTCCATCCTTATTATACTTCTCAAATCTGCAGATAAAACAGAAAGCCAAGCAGGTCAATTACAGTCACGCTCCCATGCAGTGTCCATTTTCTTTTCCATTCTCTGACTGAATTTTCAGTGTCAGCAAGCTACTCTGTGAGGGCCCAATGGGTACACCTGCTATGTTCTGAATGTACAATTCACTTAATTGGTGTGCAGCAACTTGGATAAATCAGACCTCTTTACATCACTTCAGTGCACTTGCCTATTATAAAGATGAATAGGTGGCAAGTAAAAGAAAACATAGGCAAAGCTCATTTTACTGTTTAAGCCTACATTCAGGGCCCTAACGGACAACAGCATTTAATTCAGCTCTATTCTCAAAGTCTCCCAAAGCATAATGAAGGAAAACTCAAGCCTCATAAACAATAGTTTTTCTTTCCTGGGAAAAATATCATTATACTGTCTCAATAATTGGGTCGCCACAATTAAAATGCTAGCTTTGTGGAGGTAATAAGGTCTACTGTTGCTTTAGAACTGTACTTACACTAGAAAGTAGTGCCATCTTTCATCATCCACGTCAATAAAGCTAGCAGTTTCAATAAACCACATCAAAAAGGTCTGAAGCCTTTCATGATATTCTCGAAAGCCTCTACATGTCATGTCAGCCTAGGGAAAAAGCCAGGAAAAGTCAGGTGAAACTCATCACAGAGGTACGTGAAAATGTGGAGAACACAAAACAATCCTGTGGGAAAATGTTTAGAAGTTTCAGATTAAGATGTGTACACAGACACACACAAAATATATCTTTGTTTTCAATGCTTAAGTTAGAATAAATCACTGAAAATAACAACAAAACAGCACATGGGTTCCTTTTACCCAAGAAATATTTAGACTTATTTTTACCTTGTATATCTGAAAGGTAAAGTTTTCCCCTGTTGGACTTAGAACAGAGTATGTATGGAGTAAGGTTCCAAATGGCTTGAAATCAACTTCTTTTTCCAGTAAAGAAAGAAAATCATTTGTGTTTGTGCAAAATCCAGGTGGAATGATTTGTCTAATTTTGCCCTCGACATCATCTGCCTAAGGAATGGAGGTGAAAGGACATAAGAATACATTAATAACAAATTTTACTTCTAGTTAAATATGCTTAATTTCTTTGAAATGGACAAAACCTACAAAAATCACAAAACTTTAAGTTCATAAACTAAAAAGTAAACATGTAGTGAACTGGGAAAGGATGAGTTTCATGTACATTAGATACTGCCACACAAATCTGAGATTAAAGCATAACATAGAAATAAAAAAGAGGCAAGTAGCCTGAAATCAAGTGCAAGAATGAGAACTACTGAAATTTCTAATATCATGTAGAAAATGCTTACTATATCCCTTCAGGACAGTTTGAACTGGCCAAAACAAAGGCTGCTTATTATTTAATGTGTATCAAGGAGACCGTATTATCCAAGACATGAAAAGATCACCAGCAGTAGTGAAGTGAGGCTAGGGTATGACCAAAGTTAACAACCTCACAATGAACAAATAGGTTATAACTCCCTCATAACCAAACTCAAAATTAAGATAATTTTTAAATTATACCCTCTTAGGAAATACATAAATTATATGAACAGATATATTATCCACTCATCCCTATAATATGACATAATTCTTATGGACTTAGATTTGTGACAGTAAAAAAGAGACAAGTCTGGACAACAAAATTAAATTCAGAGATTAAAATTACACTTGTTAAACAACCTCAATGAATGTTAAAACTATCAGCTGAGCAGACTTCATAATCCTTTCAAACCCCCAAAAGACCACTTGATTGAATACATTTACTACTTCTCTTTAACCATGAATATTTGATGAAGTCTTACAATAAAGTATTACTGCTTCTCACCAGGCAATAAAACTTAATGAATTGGTCTCAACTTAACAAAACCTTATCCTTCAATACAGTCCCTAAAAGCCTGACATTACATTCAACAAAATGAGCTTGCATACTATTCAAACTTTTTTTCTGAACAATGAGGCCAGGTTTTTACTTAATGGAGTTTGCCGTGAGTTCAGCTGTAATGTTTGTATTGTATCTATTTCCACAAGGACTGACACAAGAACACTTTGTGTTAACTTACTAAGCAGCTCTTTCATACCGTTTACATGCATGATGGGTATTAGTTCTAAACCAAGACCCTTGCTACTTAGCATTCAAAACAGGGAAATTAAGATGCTTAGGACAAAATACACTACAAAAGGCTAATACAACATGCTACTAATTCCTGTCCTTTCAACCATCTTTTAACTAAGTAGAAGCAATGCACCTGCAGATGAATAGCACTTTATTATCATTCAGTTACATTTTAGGATACAGAACCAAGGATGGAGTTTATCACAAACAAGTTCTATTTTCAGCGCTTTGGTACCACCAACATTTATATATAACTTATTTATAGCTATAAAAAAGAGAGCTATTATTTAAAATATAGCTGTTCAACATTTTGCCAAACAGTTTATTTCTAATATGTACACTAGTCCTTGCAATCCATTTACATTCAAGATCAAATAAACTGCATTTGGTAGGATTATTTTAATTTAAAAAGTACTGTTTGATAAATATTTCTCCTTGAAACTGCTATCTAATGTGAAGAAACCATCTTAAGCATATTTTATATAGTCTGTACAATTTCAATAATTACAAGAGGAAATTGTAATAAAAAGGGATAGTTTTAATAGGCCTGTTGTGTGGCAATCAAATCCAGAGTACTGATGGGTAAAGTAGTGTAATTTTAGTTCAAGTTTAAAAAAAGAAACACTACTTAAAGAGGTTTATAATCTACCAGTTTAAAAGAAAACACTTCAAGGCATTTATAATGTATATAATTTTAACTTTTTAAAAACATTCCCTATGTTCTGTCTTCTCAACAAGGCATTGCAAAAACAGGACCAAATAAGTTTACATATCTTGCATCAAGTAGCAGTTCTGGTGGAAGACAGAACAACACAAAAGTTTGAACACAACAAAGTTGAAAGAGAGTTAATGTTTAACTTTCAAAAGATACCTATTTATTGTACTAAATATTTTCAAATAAATTATTTTGCTCTGGGCAAGTTTACACATTACTTTAAGAATTTTCACAGGGGAATAAAAGGCTAAGTTTAAAAACAAGAAATTTATTATTTACTAGAAGCCTGATGCATGAAGATTCGTGCTAGAATGGGCTTTCCTTTCCCTGGCTGCTGGCACCGCCTTTCCACTCTGGCCCAGCCCCTTTCCACTCAGGCCCTAGAGCCGCCTCTTTCCCCTCCGGCCCTGCCTTCCCACGCTGCCCAGAGGCCCTGAGAGACCGGGGGTGGGGCAGAACGCCTGCATCCTGCCCCCGTCACTCAGCGCCTGTGTATGCAAATTAACCTCCATCTTTGTTGGGTTAATTTGCATATCACTCCTGATTGGCTGGTGGCATAGCGGCGATATGGTCAATTTACATGTTTGTCTATTATTAGGTAAGATTACAGGTTAGAGAAAATGTACAGGGTAGGACAAAAGTAGGTTTACAGTTGTATAGAAAATAATTCAATAATTAATAAATAATAACACAAGAATAAACTTTCTTTTTTTTAAAATATATTTTATTGATTTTTTACAGAGAGGAAGAGAGAGGGATAGAGAGTTAGAAACATCAGGGAGAGAGAAACATCAACCAGCTGCCTCCTGCACACGCCCCACTGGGGATGTGCCCGCAACCAAGGTACATGCCCTTGACCGGAATCAAACGTGGGACCCTTGAGTCCGCAGGCCGACGCTCCATCCACTGAGCCAAACCGGTTACGGCTAAACTCTATTTCTGATACTCACAGCTGTAAATCTACTTTGGTCCCACCCTGTGTATCTGATATGTTACATAAAATATATAACATAAAACCAAATAGCTTTTCAAATCTAGAATTCAGAACTTTGCATCACTAAAAGAAAACTGTATACATTTCTCTATTAAATGGATTGTGCCTTAGGAAAAAAAAATTCTATAAACATCATGTTTTTGAGATTTGTATTCCTCTTTTTCCAAAGGAATAAATATATTTTAGATCAGTTAAGTATTCATTTCTCATAATGGATTACTGGCCAGATAATAAAATCATTCAAGATCAAATAAACTAGAGAAAAACTCTATCTAACCATTTTTAATTGAATGTCGAGTTAAAGATTAACTGAAACCTTTAGTCCCAAGGATTGTGGCTAAAGGTTTAGATTCCATTTCTGAAGATCGGTGAAAAATTCCCTATCTTGAAGAACATTCTAAACTTCAATTAAAATTATACAAAAACATATTTAATGAAAGGATAACAAATTAAGCTGAAAAGATCAAGAATTCAGAATAAAACCTAGTACATTTAATTAATAAAATCATGCCTTACAAATGTTTTCCTAACATTTGGCAGCATTTTCTTAAAAGGGAAAGTATAAAAGTAACTATTCTATTTAGGTCTTATTTTAGGTGAATCATAATGAAATGTTTTAGATTGTATACTCTCATTATGGTCATTTCAACTTCTGACTTCTATACTTTGTTACATATGTTCCTATGAAGCAATTTTTGCTTTTCCTCATCACTACTTAAAGCAATGTGCCTGACAATAACTGGTAGTCTGCTATAATAGAAATATGTTTACACTTACATTTGTATTTATACACATTTGAAAACCAAATTACATTAAGTCCTCACTTAATGTCATTGATAAGTTCCATGATTTTAAGAGAAATGATGTGTAATGAAACCACATTTTACCACAGGATAATTGATGAGTTTATACATGAGTTAAGTTGCTACAGCATATCATCAATGTTATACTAGTAATGACTCTGAATGAAACAAAATTATTCAAGGACCTGCTATACCTCATCAGTGACTTAACCTAACAGCACCATTTGTCTAAATTTGTCTATGGAGAGTTATTTTTAAAAAAGCAGTTTTAAAGGCATGTTAAGTAGGTGGTACCTGCTGTCCTTTATTTGGCTAAGGTGGCAGAGTTAACATCTACACTAATAAAATAGAAATATGCAAATTGACCATACCTCCACAATGACCACCAGCCAATCAGGAGTATGCAAATTAACCCAACAAAGATGGTGGGTTAATTTGCATATGCGGGTGCGAAGCAAAGACTGAAGGCTCTGGCCCGAGCAAAGACTGAAGACTGAAGAGGCTTGGCTTCTCCGCTGCAGCCGGAGCGCAGGCCTGGGTCCCAGGTGCCCGAGAAAAACTGGTGCCGGCAGCCAGGGGAAGGACGGGCTATTGCACGAATCTTCGTGCAATGGGCCTCTAGTTAATTATAATTCTAAGAATACCTAAGATATGCTATAAAAGCAAGTGAAGGAAATTCCATATCTACTTAATTTGCTCAATTTTAAATTCTCGGGGGAGGGAGAATAGGGGGAATGGAAGAGATAAACCAAAGAACTTATATACTTACTAGAGGCCCAGTGCACAAAATTGGTGCACAGATAGGGTCCCTAAGCCTGGCCAGTGATCAGGGCCAATCGAGGCCTTCCTTCCGGCTACCAGCCGGGGCCTTCCTTCTGGCTGCCGGCCAGGGCCTTCCTTCCCCAGCTGCTGGTTGCCAGCCGGGGCCTTCCTTAGTTCCGCGCTGCCCCCTGATGGTCAGCACACATCATAGCGATCGAACTCCCGAGGGGACACTTTGCATATTAGCCTTTTATATATATATATAGATAGAAGATATGCCCATGGATACAGGCAATAGTGTGGTAAAGGCCTACCGGGGAGGGGGGGGGGGGGGGAGAGGCTGGGCAGAGGGAGATATATGGGGAGTGGTGGAATGGGCCATCTGTAATACTGTCAATAATTTTAAAAAATGTTAAAAAAAATAAAAACTTGGAATCTAAACATTTTTAAAAATTCTCTGACAATATTTAAGTTGTAAAAATTTGATTACTGTTAGAGAAATTAACTGTAAACTTTTTCACCACTGGAAAAACAATGGTTGTATTGTTTGTTTATATTACATTAATGTTTTGCTACATGAACTCACAACAAAATTCCAAAATAAAAACCTCAATATATGATTTTAAATCTAAACATATAATTTTTAAAATTTTCATAATCAATAAAAGTAAAAAACTTTAAAATAATATATTAACAATATTTTATACTCTATAAAAAGCATTCCTCATAAAGAGCACTCAAAATTATTTTAAAAAAGAGTATAGTGAAATATTATTAGTCTAATAAGGATTATTTTTTCATTTCCTCAAGATTAGCTTTTTGTAAATGTGCAGGGATTTTTGTAAGAGGCTAAAGAATCCAGAAAAAAATCTCAAAATCTGCTCTTACCTACTCACAAATTCAATCCATATATGGAAGACAACATAAATAGATTACTTAAATTCACAGATAATACCTTATCCACATATTTAAACTTTCTCTACCAAACCTTTCTCAGAAATGCTAACAATAGCAGTATTGAACAATCCTAGTTACAAACCCTTTCACTTAAAAGCAATGAAATTACCTCAAGAGAGAGCAGGAGGTATTAATAAAAGCAAAGGTCAGGGATAACCATAAAATGAACAAACTATTAGTGTCTGAATAATCAAGTTTACTGTACTGTACAATTCAGAATAATTATAGCTGCCTTTAAAAATGAAGGCTAGTGGAGATATTTTATAGGCATCTTAATTGTCACTAAAAAATTTTAGGTGCAACTGGAGAACTCAACATGGAAAAGAAAAATAATAATGTAATGGCAAAATTCTAGTAAGCAAAGTTATAAGCAGATCTGCTGTGGTTTCTGGCCATATAAAATGGTATACTTTTCATATACAAAAATGCTACATAGTATAGTCTGCAAAATCTCATCTACACTAATAAAAGAGTAACATGCAAATTAACCATCACTCTGCTACACCAAGACACGCCCACCAGCCAATCAGGAACGAGTATGCAAATTAACTCAACCAAGATGGCAGCCGGCCACAGAGCTGGAGCAAGCAGGAGGCTTGGGTTGCCATGGCAATGGAGGAAGCCAAGCTTCCCGTCTGCCCTGGCCTCCACCCTTCAAGGCTATAAAGTTTCAATTATAGAAAATAATTAATTCCCAGATACCAGGGCCTTTGCTTGGGTCGCCAGGGGGCATGGCTGGCCTGCAAACCACCACAGGCCCCTCGTCCAGGCCACCCCACGCCCCAAGGGAACCCCCACCCTGATCCGGGACACCCTTCAGGGCAAACCAGCCAGCCCCCAACCATGCACCAGGCCTCTATCCTATCTAACAAGAGTAATATGCAAATTGACCATCACTCCAACACAAGATGGCTGCCCCCATGTGATCAAAGATGGCTGTCCCCATGTGGACACAAGATGGCCGCCACAAGATGGCCAGCAGGGGAGGGCAGTTGGGAGGGACCAGGCCTGCAAGGGAGGGCAGTTGTGGGCGATCAGGCCAGCAGGGGAGAGCAGTTGGGGGCGATCAAGCCTGCAGGGGAGGGCAGTTGGGGCGATCAAGCCTGCAGGGGAGGGCAGTTAGGGGTGACCAGGCCGACAGAGGAGGAAAGTTGGGGGCAACCGGGCCTGCAGGGAAGGGCAGATGGGGGGGACCCAGGCCTGCAGGGTAGAGCAGTTGGGGGGACCAGCCTGCAGGGGAGGGCAGTTAGGGGTGACCAGGCCGGCAAAGGAGGGAAGTTGGGGGTGACCGGGCCTGCAGGGAAGGGCAGTTAGGGGGGACCCAGGCCTGCAGGGGGGAGCAGTTGAGGGGGACCAGGCCTGCAGGGGAGGGCAGTTAGGGGCAATCAAGCTGGCAGGGGAGCAGTTAGGCATCAATCAGGTTGGCAGGGGAGTGGTTAGGGGGTGATCAGGCTGACAGGCAGAAGCAGTTAGGGGCAATCAGGGAGGCAGGCAGGCAGGCGAGCAGTTGGGAGCCAGCAGTCGGACATCCCTCGAGGGGTCCCAGATTGGAGAGGGTGCAGGCTGGGCTGAGGAACTCCCCCCACCATGCACAATTTCATGCACTGGGCCTCTAGTATGTGATAGTCTCAAACCTAACACACCTAAAACAAAAATCTTGATTTCCCCCCTAAGTCTTTTCCAATCTTTCCTATTTCGTTTAATAGTACCACTATTTTTTTAAGCACTGGGGTCTTCCTTATTCCTCTTTCCAAAATATATCCTCAATAAAACAACTGAATGCAGTAACACTACAATGTTCTGGTCTCCTTCCTTTCAGTCTTGCCCCACTACAGTGTGTTCTTTGCATAACAACCAGAATCATTTAAAAAGTAAAAACCATGTCATAGGACCCCCACCTACTTACATCCTTTAAAGGCTATCAACTATTCTTACCCCACATGATCTAGTTTTGCCAAGCCCTTCAATCATTTACTACCCTCTCTTCCATCACCACAGTGATTTCATGATGGTGATCTTCCTGGACTACAAAAATGCCAAGAGTGTTCTTATTTCAGGGCCTTTGCATTTGCTGGTTCTTTTGCTACCTAAGCTCTTCCATTACATGGCTGGCTCTTCTTCATTTAAAAACCAACCAAATCTTTCTTCATAACACTATCTAAATTTAATTTGTTTTATTACTACTAGAGGCCCAGTGCACAAAATCTGTGCACAGAAGAGGTCCCTAGGCCTGGCCGGTGATCAGGGGCTATTGGGGCCATCTCGCCCAGACCCTGGAGGCCTGCTGCTGGCTGCCAGTCAGGGGCTGCCGGATGGGGCCTGCCAGACAGGGAAAGAGAAAGGGGGAGAAACCACAGGAGGTTTGCTGGCCGGGGGGAGGAACCAGGGGAGGTTGGCTGGCCATGGGAGGTTGGCTGTGGGAGCACAGTGACCACCAGGGTGCAGCTCCTGCATTGAGCGTCTGCCCCCTGGTGGTCAGTGCATGTCACAGCAACTGGTCAACCAATTGTTCCAGTTGTTCAGTTGTAACAGCCGCTTAGGCTTTTATATATTTAGATTTGTTTACTGACTGTTCCTCTTGGCTAGAATATAAGCTCCATGACAGCAGCAACTTTGTTTTATTTGCCACTATATCTCTGGCATCAAGAAAACAGAAGGCACTATGGAATGAACATTCTTGCTGCAAACTGAGATAGAAGAGGCAAGCCCATTCCCTATATCCACTACCTATTCTCTCTTTTTTTTTAAATTTATTTTTTATTGATTTTAGAGAGGAAGGGAGAGGGAGAGAGAGATACAAATATCAATGATGAGAAAGAATCATTGATTGGCTGCTTCCTCCACCCCCTACTGGGTATCAAGCCCACAACCAGAGCATGTACCCTTAACCAGAATCGAACCCGGGACCCTTCAGTCTGCAGGCCGACACTCTATCCACTGAGCCAAACGGGCTAGGGCTACCCATTCTCTTTTCATAAGGGGGAAAAAGTGTTTGCTTGAACATATAATTTAAATAAATGATCTTCGATCATGAAGCAAATAATCCTACAAAAAGACATTATAAAAGATTGATTACTTACTTGCAACACAGTACTTCTAAATGGGAAAACCTGGCTTTCAAGAATGGAACAATTAGAAGTCAATGCAAATACATAGCTATTTTCACTGCACATGGTATTTGAAAGATTTGTCAATAATTATGTCAATAGTTCCTTTGGAAGAAATCAATTCAACACTATCAGCTGGAACTTAAAAACCCACCAAAATCCTCAACCAGTGAGTTTTGTACAACACAAGAGAAAATACCACCTGCATTTTTAATTAGAGTACCTAGCTGGGCTTGAGAATTTAACAATCTAATAAGAAATAGTTGACTATGGAAAACTACATTTTAATAAGCCTGTGTTAAATGCTACTTTAGCTAAGATTAAATCTATTCAAACATCAAATCACCATAACTACAGCATTATTCAGAAATATTTAAATCTGCAAAATTTAAAAAAATTCCAAGGGATATAAATCACTGAATAAAACAAATACTGTATTAAATAAAGTTATAGAGAAACCAAGATGGCGGCATAGGTAAGCACCTAATGCTGCTGCCACGCACAACAATTTCAAAACTACAACTAAAAGACAGAACGGACACCATCCAGAACCACAGAAAAGCTGGCTGAGTGAAAATTCTACAACTAGAAGGAAAGAGAAAAGCTCACAGAGAATTGGAGGTACGGCAAAGGGTCTTTGTGCGCGCAGAGAGGAAGGGCGGCTGAGAGCCTGGCTGACTTTCTCTGGCGGAAGGGGGAAGGAAGCCCCTGACCGCACTGAACCCCAGTCCTGACTGCACTGAACCCCAGTTCCGGGCGAGCCCCTGGGGACCCACGCTCTTGTGGGGGGAGTCTGGACTCTCGGGCGGAGACTCGGGAGCTGGGGAAGGCAGAAGGCTGAAGGCGCGCGCCTGCCAGTGCGCACAAAGGCTGCGGAGGTTGCCACAGGCTTTCCCTAGTGGGAGTCAGAGGCTCCTGACTACACTGAGCCCCAGTTCTGACTGCACTGGACCCCAGTTCCAGGCGAGCCCCTGGGGACCCACGCTCTTGTGGGGAAAATCTGGACTCTCGGGCGGAGACTCGGGTGCCCGGGAAGGCAGAGGACTGAAGGCGCGCGCGTGCCAGTGTGCACAAAGGCGGCGGAGGTTGCCACAGGCTTTCCCTAGTGGAAGGGAGTCAGAGGCTCCTGACTGCACTGAGCCCCAGTTCTGACTGCACTGGAACCCAGTTCCAGGCGAGCCCCTGGGGACCCACGCTCTTGTGGGGGGAGTCTGGACTCTCGGGCGGAGACTTGGGAGCCGGGGAAGGCAGAGGTCTGAAGGCACGCACGTGTGCGCAAGGGCAAGGCTGACAGGAAGCCAAGACTGAGACTCCACCCCATCCAAGCTGAGCACAGAGGCTATTGCAATTTGGCAAGTCTAATCCTATAAGGCTGTCTCCAGCACCGAACTTCTCCCAGCGTAGACACAGCTGATACTTACAGCCAACTGGCCTGGAGGTCAATTCTTCCCAGTGATACCAACAACAATCAAGACTTAACTACAACAAGGCTGTACACACAGTCCACAAAGGGGTGCACCAAGAGTGTCCACCTCAGGTTAACTGGGGAGGCAGACCCACTGGGCCATATTGGAAACCTAGCACACAAATCTACCTTACCAACTCAGGGAAGCAATGAAAATGCGGCGTCAAAGAATCAGATCACAAACGAAAGAAATGGAGGAAAACAAACGACTGGATATAGAATTCAAAACCACGGTTATAAGGCTTTTCAAGAATATCCTAGAAAAGGCCGATAAATATAACGAGACCCTCGAAGATATGAAAAAGGACCAACTAGAAATTAAACATACACTGACTGAAATAAAAAATATTATACAGAGACCCAAAAACAGACTAGAGGAACACAAAAATCAAGTCAAAGAATTGAAATACAAAGAAGCAAAAAACACTCAACCGAAAAAGCAAAAAGCAAAAAAAAAAAATCCAAAAAGTTGAAGATAGTGTAAGAAGACTCTGGGACAACTTCAAGCGTACCAACATCAGAATTATGGGGGTGCCAGAAGAAGAGAGAGAGCAAGATACTGAAAACCTATTTGAAGAAATAATGACAGAAAACTTCCCCCACCTGGTAAAAGAAATAGACTTACAAGTCCAGGAAGCGCACAGAACCCCAAACAAAAGGAATCCAAAGAGGACCACACCAAGACACATCATAATTAAAATGCCAAGAGCAAAAGACAAAGAGAGAATATTAAAAGCAGCAAGAGAAAAACAGTTAGTTACCTACAAGGGAGCACCCATACGACTGTCAGCTGATTTCTCAACAGAAACTATGCAGGCCAGACGGGTGTGGCAAGAAATATTCAAAGTGATGAATAGCAAGAACCTACAACCAAGATTACTCTACCCAGCAAAGCTATCATTCAGAATTGAAGGGCAGATAAAGAGCTTCACAGATAAGAAAAAGCTAAAGGAGTTCATCACCACCAAACCAGTATTATATGAAATGCTGAAAGGTATTCTTAAAGAAGAGGAAGAAGAAAAAAGTAAAGATAAAAATTATGAACAACAAATACATATCTATCAACAAGTGAACCTAAAAATCAAGTGAATTAAAAACCTGAGGAACAGAATAATCTGGTGAATATAATAGAATCAGGGGCATAGAAAGGGAGTGGACTGATAATTCTCAGGGGGAAAGGGGTATGGGGGGGTTCATGAAGAGACTGGACAAAAATCATACACCTATGGATGAGGACAGTGGGGGGGAGGTAAGGGCAGAAGGTGGGGTGGGAACTGGGTGGAGGGGAGCTATGGGGGAAAAAAGGAGAAACAATTGTAATAATCTGAATAAAGATTTATTAAAATAAAATAAAAAATAAATAAAAATAAAAAAATAAAAATAAATAAATAAATAAAGTTATATATTATTTATCTGACAAGCTTAGTCATCTTGAACAGGGCTGGGAAGTGGGAACAAAAAAAAAGTAAGTGCTCAAACTATTTCTGACACTAAAGTTGAATAATGGATATAAGAGACTATTTTAGACCTCTTTTATTCTATAGCCAAGTCATGTTACAGTTCCATTAAGCTTACCAATATGGTATTTTCACCCATAAGGGGACTATCTGCAAGAGAGAAGCACCTCACAACAGCAGGAAATTGAGATTTTATAGCATAAAAGTATGGGAGTGGGGAAAAAATAAAAGTATACATTGCAAAAACAGAAATAAAACTGATAAGCACAAGAGCCTGGGCCCATTTAGAGCTGGTCATAAACAGTCCTAACATTTTAAAATAGGATATTACTATACATTATGCCTATTACCATTACCTCTGGGTACAATTTTTAAAAATATATTTTTATTGATTTCAGGTAGGAAGGGAAAGGGAGAGAGAGAGATATAACCATCAGTGATGAGAGAGAATCATTGATCGGCTGCCTCCTGCACACCCCCATACTGGGGATCAAGCCCGCAACCTGAGCATGTGCCCTGACCAGGAATCAGACTGTGATCTCCTGGTTCATGGGTTGATGCTCAAGTACTGAGCCATGCAAGCTGGGCTCTCCTAGTACAATCTTGATTATTTACTAGTTGTGTGACCTTGGGCACACAAGTAAAAGTCCTTTACAATAAAATCAAACCAAAAAAATTAAGTAATAGTAAAAGACCATATCAACCAGTCCAAATAATGAAAGGAGGTTCTAAAATATATATATATATATATATATACACACACACACACACACACACACACGCACACACATATATATATACACACACACACATATATATATATATACATATACATACATACACATATATATATATGGGTATGAGCTTGGCAAAAGATTTAAGTCAGAAGTTTAAAGTCAGTTTAAAGCCTTGGAAAAGTTGACTTCATTGTTAACGCTTTAAGAACTGCTACTTCTACAAAAGAAAGTATGACATTCAGTATGTACTAATACATAAGATCTTCATTTTCCACAATATAATTTTCTGCCTAGTTGTATGTAGCAGTATTATCAATACTATGACTGATTTTATCTGATAAAACTTGCTGGCTTCATAGGTCCAAATAATGAGCCTTTATTACAAAATGAAATTTCCAAGTTTCCATTTGTGACTCAGTGACAAAAATGTCATTTAATTTTTTAAAAATCAACTCTGAAGTAGTTCTTCATTTATTATTTTTATCAGTTTCAGAGAGGAAAGGAGAAGGAGAGAGAGATAGAAACATCAATGATGAGAGAGAATCATGGATCAGCTGCCTCCTGCACGACCCCTACTGGGGATTGAGCCCACAACCCAGGCATGTGCCCTTGATTGGAATTGAACCCGGGGCCCTTAGGCCTGCAGGCTAAACTGGCTAGGGCTCTGTGAAGTAATTCTTGATGAAAGTTTTAATGCCTTTAAATAGGAATGCCCAGAATCCAAACAAGTCTAAAACATAATTTTCTTAAATCCCTTCAAAGATTCATGTCCATCCCCCAAAATACAAAATACACCCACCCCCAGGCCAACATCCCCAAAAGCTTCAACCATTCCAGCATTAACTCAAGTCCAAAATATCATCATCTAAGTTATCTAAATCAGGTATGGGTTAGATCTGGCTATGACATATCATGGAACAAAATTCTTTTCCACTTGAAAGTAGAAAACAAGTTATCACTTCTAAAATACAACGGTAAGACAGGCATAGGATAAAAGTTATAGATTCTCCCATTTCAAAGGGAGAAAGTGGTGGGAAGACAGAAGTCACTGGGCCAAGCAATCTCAAAATCCAGCAAGTCAAATTCCATTACATTTCAAGGCCTGGGAAAACTGTAATCTGTGGCTCTACCCTTTGGGTTTGAAACTCCACTCTCAGAATCATTCTTCCTTTTCTTTTTTCTTTTTGAAAAATATGTTTTTATTGATTTTTTAGAGAAAGAGAAAGGGGAAGGGAAACATCAATCGTCTGCCTCCTGCATGCACCAAGGATCAAACTGAAACCTGGGTATGTGCCCTGACTGAGAACTGAACCAGCAACCTTTCGGTGCACAGGATGATGCTCAACCAACTGAACCACACCAGCCAGGGCCATTCTTCCTTTTCTTGAAGGGTATTTGCAGCTGTTTCCTGCTTACTGAATTTTGAAAGTTCATCAGCTTTCCCTCATCTGGTCAGTCCAAACTGGCAGTGTTTTTGCTGATAAAATATTCTCAAAACTCTTGTGAGTCACCTGTGTATGCCACAAGGGTTCTCATCGTTAGATACATAAGATGGTCCTCCACACATCTTCCCTGATCTCTCTATTCAATCTCTATTCCTGGCTTTTGCTAAGACTACTGAGGAAATCTATGAG
This sequence comes from Plecotus auritus, assembly GCF_963455305.1. Classification (NCBI taxonomy): domain Eukaryota; kingdom Metazoa; phylum Chordata; class Mammalia; order Chiroptera; family Vespertilionidae; genus Plecotus; species Plecotus auritus. Next base: position 48,508,618 of record NC_137776.1, read on the forward strand.
CCACATGCAAAAGGTTATCTAGATACCCTCCTGGCTTTCTCTTCATAGCCACAGTTTCCTGACAATGAATCTCCTAATTTTAGTGTCTGCTGCAAACTGGATAGGTTGAGAATCTTCCAAATCATCAAGTCCTGAATCTTTTTTGCTATAACAAGTTACCACAAACGTAGAGGCTTAAAACAACAGAAACTTATTCTCTCACGGTCTAGCAGCAAAGTGTAAAATCCAGTATCACTGAGCTGAAATCAAGGTGTCAACAGGACCACACTCCCTCCAGAGGCTCTAGAGGAGAAATTTTCCTCACCTCTTCCAATTTCTGATGGCTACCAGCATTCCTTGACTTGTGGCCACATCACTCTGCCTCTGCAGTCCCTTTGGGGGGGTGTCATAATTTAGCCTGCCACAGAAGCATACTCTTCAATTACTCTTTGCCTTTACCCTCTTTGGGTCAATTTGTTTCAAATAGTTTTTTATAATGTAATTAGCTTAATTACCCATGTTCATATTAGCAAAGTTTGTGGGATTAGGAATGCAGCATGAGAAATGTAAATAGGCAGATTCTACAGGAAGTAGAAAATTTAGTTATTTCCCTCCATCTTATTTAACTGCTGGGAAAAGAAAGTAATTTTCATGTGCATAATTAAAAAACAAAAGTTGGTAAATAAACTACTTCGATCATAAAAATGAAGGTTTTTTGGATAAGGTCCACTCAAGAAACCTATCAGGATAAGGGTCAAAATTGCAAGGTTAATGAGATAACAGGCAAACATCTCCATAAATTAAGATTGAATATGTGGTTTCAGAGCTACTAAGTAACAAATTTTCTCCTCCCTCAAACCTTTAAATTTTAAAACCTGTTTTATAGTCAATTGAAAAATAGAGTCCAAAATAAATTTATTTCTCTTCTTACCTCTACACAGTCAAAGTTCTCATTGACTTTCGATGCATATTCAACACGGAACATTGTTGACAGGCTACCCGCAATATAGTATAACAAGATCTTCAGACCCTTGTAACCAAAAGCAGTTTCGCTGAAAGGGGGAAAAACAGCAGTTAACTAAGATCTCAAAATGAATCTCTGCAAAGTCATTATAAAGTATTAACCCTATATAAGTAAGTTTATCTCTATTGGTAGTTTTAAGATTTTAACTTTACTTCTTAAAAAACAGAAATATGGCCGAAACCGGTTTGGCTCAGTGGATAGAGCATCAGCCTGCGGACTCAAGGGTCCCGGGTTCGATTCCGGTCAAGGGCATGTACCTTGGTTGCGGGCACATCCCCAGTGGGAGGTGTGCAGGAGGCAGCTTCGATGTTTCTCTCTCATCGATGTTTCTAGCTCTCTATCCCTCTCCCTTCCTCTCTGTAAAATATCAATAAAATATTTTTAAAAAAACAAAAACAAAAAAACCCCAGAAATATGTGTAATGAAACTGTGCCTCAGCTATCTTCATTTATAAAGTAAGAGAGAATAATAGCTCCAACCTCAGGGATACTGTTTGGGTTAAATAAACAGTTAATATATGTAAACTGCTTATAACATTGGTACATTGTACAAGTACTCAATAAATGTTTACTACTACTGCGATTGTTGCTGCTATTACTAGAAGGCATTTAAAATCAGAGACAAGTAATGTTAAACTGGTACCTGACTAGGCAAGCAGCTAAGATGTAGCCTTGGTCCAGTCCTTACAACTTACCACTTGCTTGCACCACCAACCTCCAGAGCTGCTGAAAGTGGTGATAGACCTAATTATACCCTTCTGAACTCAGAAAGCAGATCTGGAGCTGCTGCTCTTTTTCCAACCCTGCTTTGCTATTCCCTTTTTCAGCTTAAAAGTCTTTTAAAAAGTGAATTCTAAACTATCCAGATCTATAGAAACAGAAAGTAAATTAGTGATTGCTTAGGTCTAGGGAGGGTGGGAGAAAAGGTAGTGACTGCTAATTGGTTTGGAATATTTTGGTGGGAATGATGAAAATGTTCTAAGATTGATCATGGTGATGATGGTACAACTCTGAATATAGTAAAAACCAATAAATTTAAATATGTTCCTATGCATTGTATTTTTTTTTTAAGAGAGAGAGGAAAGGAAACAGAGATAAAAACATCGATTGGCTGCCTCCTGTATGCCCCCTAGTGGGGATGGAGCCTGCAATCCGGACATGTGCCCTGACTGGGAATTGAACTGGTGACCTCTTGGTTCCTAGGTTGATACTCCACATCTGAGCTACACTGGCAGGCTGAACTGAATACTTTAAAATAGGTCAAGTATAAGGTAAATTATCTCAATAAGGCTTTTTTTTTTTAAGTGAATTCTCAAAGAAGAGTGTCTGAAAGAGTGTCATTTCCAGATTTCTGTCTAGGCTAACAAAATATGAGCAGTGTCTATTCCAGGACTGTAAATTAGGTGTAGTAGAAAGGAGTGGCAATAATACTAGGATCAAGCCTAATGTCTTCACTGGGTCATAAAATATGATATCACTACTGTGTGACTGTTACCTGTCTACCTTAGAAGAGGAGTATGCCAGCCCATCTTTTTGTTTCTTTCTTTCTAGTTTATTGGGGTGATATTGATTCACAAAGCCATACAGATTTCAAGTGTACAACTCAAAACATCATCTGCACACTGCATTGTGTGCCCACAGCCCAAAGCTAAGTATCTTTCTGCCCCATTTATCCTCCCTTTGCCCACCTCCACCTACCCCCATGCCCCTTTCCCTCTGGCTATCACCACAGTGTTACCGTGTTTCCCCGAAAATAAAACATCCTCCGAAAATAAGACCTACTTACAGGTTTCCTTCTGAGTGAAATATAAAGGCATCCCCCGAAAATAAGGCCCCCAGGCTCTGTCTCAGAATGAAAATTAATTACCGTAAACTGGTCGCTAGGGCCGCCCCGACCTGACTGGCGTCTAGCAACCAGTGACGTTACGCGAAGTCCTGACGTCACTGCTGTGTGGAGGCGGAGCAGAGGTCGAGAGTGAGCAGTGAGCACGGGGCGGGAGAGAGGAGGAAACTTTCGCAGATGCGTGTAGAAGAACAGGAGGATTAGACGGGATGGGATGCGGCGAAGGTGGTGAGTGCTGGTCTGTCTCTTGTGACACTACCTGATGCTCGCGGCCGCCTTCATGACTGAAGGTTCTCAGTCAGTGGCAGACCCAGCTCCAGCCCAGATCCAGGCCCCAGCAAGCCAGTGACAGTCCCCAAGCAGGCCCAGGGGGTAAATGTCTGATAAAGGGGTAGGGGGGAGATGTCTGGTGAAGGTGTTCATGGCACAGGGGTGGGGGGAGGGGGATCACCTAAAATGACACAGGAGGATCAGAGGGGGCGATCAAAATGACACAGGAGGATCAGAGGGGACAATCAAAATGACACAGGAGGATCAAAAGGGGTTACTAAAATGGTAATCCCCCCTCTGATTCTCCTGTGCCATTTTGATTCCCCCCTCTAATCCCCCCTGTGTCATTTTGAGTGATCCCCCTCCCCCCACCTTGATACCCCAATTCCCTTTTTTTTACCCCTAGAAATGAGCGCAAAAAGAAAAAGCTACTCCGTGGAGTACAAGAAAGGAATCGTGGAAGATTCTTGGGGCCAAAATCTTACTGCTTTCTGCAAAGAGAAGATGTTGAGTATTCGATTGGTCCAAAAAATGGTGAGCAGAGTATGGTAACCTCATTGAACAAGTGGACAAGGGAAATGCTAAAAAGCGCAAGTGTGGATCAGGTCGGCAACCATTATTTTTCGAGCTAAAAAACCTGATCTGTGAATGGGTTATTGACAGGAGAGCAAAGGCTTTGGTTGTGAATAGGGCTCAGATTCAAGAATTTGCCCTTGCAATGGCACCACAGTTTGACATAGCCCCGAAGACTTCAAAGCATCACAACACTGGCTGGATAATTTCCTTCAGCGAAGTGGACTGTCTTTAAGAAGATCTACAACATTGTTTAGGTTGGAAGATACTCAAGTTATTAAGCGAGCACTTGCATTCAAGTCCTTTATTGATGATGCTGACTTCTCTAAATACAATCTTTCCAACATGATTGCTATGGATGAAACTGCAGTGTTTATGGGCCAATCATCTCAAACAACAATTGAACAGCGGGTGCCTCCTTAGCGTACATTCCCTCCACTGCTCACAAAAGTGCACGTGTTTCCCTGTATTTTGGCAATTCGTCTGGATGGCACTAAAATCCCACCTTTAATCATTTCTAAGGGCAAGAAGGAAAAGATTGAACGTGTTTTGGGCGTTTTTATTCTTGAAACTGAAAAAGCCTGGGCCACACAAGCAGTTATAAGGAAGTGGGTCGATTTAATGCTGCCGCTTGTTATGCGAGGGAGCCAAAGAGGTCTGCTAGTCTGGGATGCAGCCAGCACTCACTGCGCTAAAGACATGAAGACATTTCTTCACGAAAGAAAAATAGATCAGATAATGATTCCCGCAGGAATGACGGCCCTATCTCCAGACTCTTGATATTGCAATAAACAAGCCATTCAAAGACAATTTGCGCATGGAAATTAATGACTACATTGAAAATAGAATGGAGAGAAATCAGCGTGGAAACTTTGTGAAACCTAAACTGCAAGAAGTTGTGACTTGGGTGAAGAATTCATGGGAGAAAATCACTGACAGTTGCATTGCAAATGCACTGCGAGCAGGCTACCTTGACAAGAAGTACTCATTTAAAGACAGTACTATTGCTAAACATGAGAGATTTGGTCCACTGATTCTGAAAGAAATGGAGTCACAAGAAATTCACCAGGAAATTCAGGAATTGGATTGTTATGATGATGTTCCAGAAGATGATGACATGATTGTCATTGAATAAATGAGTAAATTCTTGATACTGTAGGATTCACAGTTTGTCTGGTTTGTGTTGACAAACTACGTACTACCTTACCGTATACAGGTAATAAATTTCCTTTATTTTCATTTAACAATAAATGTGTACTGTATTCTTCTTCATGGAAAAATAAGACATCCCGTGAAAATAAGACCTAGCGTGTCTTTGGAGGCAAAAATTAATATAAGACACTGTCTTATTTTCGGGGAAACACGGGTTATCTGTGTCTATTGCCAGCACACCACTTTTAATGACATGCAAGACAGATAAGTGAAGGAGCAAAATGCCATTAAAAGCAGTATTTATAAATTACACCCTACCCACTAAATTACCACAGAAAGTTTTATTTTGTCTTGTTTTTTAGAGAGAGGGAAAAGAGAGAGAAACATCGGCATGAGAGAAACGCATCAATTGGTTGCCTCCTGCAGGAGCCCTAACAAGGGCT